>NW_007259270.1:218430-219814 GCF_000164805.1 Carlito syrichta
CAGCGTGCGGGGAAGTTTTGGGTCCCTGCTCCCTCCAGCTCTCTCCCCTGGCCCGGCACCCGCCGGTGGCACAGGGATGCTCTGAGCGCCCGCCCCTCAGAGACACCGGTTCCATTACTGGCTGAAGTCCTCTGTAGAGTCCCAGCGCCACTCTTGCCATTTAGAGCCTGCCCTTTGGAACTTTGGAGCTCTGGAACTCCGGGTCCACCCTGGCTGAGGCACTCAGCGTGAGACCCCAAACCAGAGGACCCAGACAAGCAAAGAAAAACAGATCTGCTTAAACTGCCTTGCCATTCTCCAGGCAGAGACTTACATTGCCCTGCCCACCTATCAACAAACTTTACCTCATTTCCTAAGGCCAGGTATTGCAGCGTGCGGGGAAGTTTTGGGTCCCTGCTCCCTCCAGCTCTCTCCCCGGCCATGCACCCGGCACTCTCGTCATTTACAGCCTGCCTTTTGGAACTTTGGAGCTCTGGAACTCCGGGTCCACCCTGGCTGAGGCACTCAGCGTGAGACCCCAAGCCAGAGGACCCAGACAAGAGGAGAAAAACAGACCTGCTTAAACTGCCTTGCCATTCTCCAGGCAGAGACTTCCATTGCCCCGCCCACCTAGCAACAAACTTTACCTCAGCTCCT
Organism: Carlito syrichta; assembly: GCF_000164805.1. Taxonomy (NCBI): domain Eukaryota; kingdom Metazoa; phylum Chordata; class Mammalia; order Primates; family Tarsiidae; genus Carlito; species Carlito syrichta. The sequence continues at coordinate 219,067 of NW_007259270.1, forward strand.
AAGGCAACAGTGTGAAACAGGAGACAAAGCCCCACCCCTATGCTGCAACGAAAAACAAAAGGGAGAGGCTGGAATCGGAGATCACAGAAGTGACTCTAGTCTGATCGCTTATTTTGACCTATGATTTTATCATTGAAACTGTTGGTCTAGATTACGTTTGGTGTTTACCTTCTGACTTATACTGTTTCTTGATTTTTTTGGCCTGTCTCTGTTTAGCTATCAGTATTCTTTAGGGAATCTTTCTTACCTGTCTTTTTTCACTTCTTCCCAGCCCTGTGTCTCTCTCTCACCTGATAGTTGGTATGTATATCTGTTTTCCCTCTTGCACTTCTCCCTTTCGCTTATTTTGACTTATGATTTTATCATTGTAACTGTTAGTTTAGATCACGTCTGTTGTTGACCTTCTGACCTACACTGTTTCTCAATTCTATTGACCTGTGTCTGAGTAGCTATAAGTACTCCTTAGGGAATCTTTCTTACGTGTCTTTCTTCACTTCTTCCCGATCCTGTGACTGTTTTTCACCTGATAGCTGGTATCTATATCTGTTATCCCTCTCGCACTTCTCTCTTTCGCTCATTTTGACTTATGATTTTATCATTGTAACTGTTGGTTTAGATCACGTTTGTTGTTTACCTTCTGACTTACACTGTTTCTCGATTTTATTGCCCTGTCTCTGTGTTGCTTCAGTACTCTTTAGTACTATGTAGCTATCAGTACTCTTTTCTTACGTGTCTTTCTTCACCTCTT
>NW_007259271.1:0-21634 GCF_000164805.1 Carlito syrichta
CATCTGCACTGCCTCTAAAAAGAGAGAGAGTGCCTGGGATCAAGTCATGTCCACACTGTTGCTATAAAACCTTTTGGTCTTCTACGTTTCAGTAAATAACATATAACTCTGTGTGCATGTAATTTGAATGTCTTTTATTCTGAGTTGGGTTTCTTATCTTTTTATATGTGTAAGAGCCATTTTTATTTTCTAGAAACTGTGACCCATAACCTATAGACATTTCCTTATTAGCTTTTTGGATTTTGAATGATAATTTTACAGAAACTTTTCATAAATAGGGGAAATTAACACTTTGGCTTAATATACATTACCAAGATTTTCTTAACTTACGTATCTTATGATTATGATGGTTGATGCTGTGCCAATGCATTTTTGTTTTTGTCTTTATTAATGTTTTCTTTAATGTCTAATTTTATACCATAATCTACAAGTTTTCCCCACTATAAGTTAAAAACAATTTCCTATAGATTTTTCAAGTACTACTATATTTTGATGATATGGATTTATGTAAAATTAAATGTAAAGTATATTTTCAACTTTATATTATTTTAGATGGCCACCGATTGTCCTAATTCCATTCATTGAATAATCTGCGTTTTATGGCTATTTTGATATATAATCTATATCATGTACTAAATTCCCATAAGTGCCTATGTCTAATTTTAACTTTTCATTGATCTGATTTCTATATTTAAATCAGTACTACAATGTTGCACTTATTCAAGTTTTATACTATGTTCTAATCATTTTTATTTTCTTCTTTTTTCAGAAGATGTAAATGGGATTTGTTTTTTCTTATTTATTTTAACCTCCTGTTTTTGTATATAGAAACTATCTGTCATTTACATGAGGAGAGGACCCCCCCAAAACCAAAACTATCTTGTGGTTTTTGGATGGCAGCCCCATTGTAGTATATAGGCTTGCCTTGCTAACTAAGTTTTGCAAGACTCCTTTGGCATCATTGTATCACCTAGTATTGTTGTCAGAAACTGCTTTCAGCTTCAGTATTTTTTTTTTATTTTTGGCAATTCTTTCACTGCACTTGTCCATTTCATCATGGGTAATCTACAAGCGCACCTGCCCATCCACACAAAGTTTCAGCAGTTTTTGACCTAAAACCACATGACCCACACGCCCCATCCTCCTTATTCCCTTATCCTGCACCTAGCAGCTCTTTTTATTTCCCCAATGATAAAAGTCCTCAGAGAGAAACATTTTGCCAATGTAGAAGAGTGACAGAGAAAACAATAAAAACAAACAAACAAAAAATGGCAGAATCACGAAAAGGAATCAAAATTGAAGAGTTCAGAAGATGTTTTGAGCAGAGGAAAAAACATCTCAGTAGGTATTTTGCATCAAACGTAGAGGACTTTGACGGTGACTGAAATGAAATGTGAAAATGTATACACAAGTTTTATAAGTAAATTCTGGTTTGGGGTGCTCCCCCTCATACAATAACAAGTCCACAGCCAGCTACCTTAACTGTCTCCCCCTTGCGGTGTTTCACTTGACTTCTGGGTGTTCAAGATTGCCATCACTCCACATGTCATTCCCTCATACATCTGCTCCAACTAGTCTTGCAACCATTCTTTCACTGCAAACACTTTGACAAGATTGCCAATGACTACTCACTGCTTAGTTGAAGGTCAATTTTGCAACTGCTGCTCATCTGCTACAGGTGCTACTTACTTACTGACCAATGGCTCCATGACTTGGGATTCTGGAACACTGAACTCTCCCAGTTTCTCTCCTCCCCAGCTGTAGCTCCTTTTCATGTTTATCCCATGACTTTGACTTGCAACCTTTATCCTACACTAGGTCTCCATCTGTACTTAGCTCCCTTGATCAGTTTCTCCATATGTGGCAAGCACTTCCCATTCAAAAGGATAAGAGGCTCCTCTGTAGTAGATCAATTTTATGAAGGCTCTTCCTTTTCATTGCTCACTGCCTCTGGGGAAAATAAAAAAATTAAGCTGGTTGCAAAAACGATACTGTTTTGTTTTTTTTTTTTTGAGTTGGAGTCTCACTCTGTCACCCAGACTGGAGTGCAGTGGCTGCTCCCGGCTACTGCAGCCTCGACCTGCTGGGCTCCAGCGATCCTTCTGCCTCAGCCTTCCAAGTAGCTGGAACTACAGGTGTGCACTATCATGCTCGGCTATTTTTTGATTTATTGTAAAGATGAGGTCTCGGCAAGTTACCCAGGCGGGTCTCGAACCCGCGGGCTCAGGCAATCCACTCACCTCAGCCTCCCAAGGCGCAGGATTACAGGCTGAGCCACCGAGTCTGGCAAATGATACTGTTAAATTCAACTTTTATGAGGATTTCAAACTTGTAGACACATGGGGGTGGGGGCTGAGAAGACCGTGTGATCATTGTTTCATGGTAAAGACTTTCTGTTTCAGATAATGAAAAGTTCTTAAAGCAGATAGTGGTAATGGTTGTATCTTATTGTAACTATTCTTAATGCCACTGAATTATACAGTTAAAATAGTGAAAGATGTAAAATGTGTGTTATGTAAATTTTGCCACAATTTTCAAAATTATTCATATTTTAAAAGAGTATCAATACAGAGTTCAGGACTGTTCTCTGCCACTGACTTCTCATTCCATAGAAAACTCAAGAAGGCAGAAGGGGCCACCATAGAGGGTGAGAGGACACAGCGGGCCCTGTACTGCTCACAAGCATTGAGGCTGACCCTCAGATCAACTCTTACCGAGGAGAGCTTGCAAATAAACTGAGTACCCAGGAGATAGTACAAAGTAACCATGAATTGATAAATCTGTATTTTTCAAATTTCCCAGTCAAATGTATTAATCCACTCATATCACAGTCAGCACACAGAACTTGATCTCCCTGAGTTCAGATACAAACTTCCTCAAATCCAGCACTCTGCTAAGTTTGTATCCTATACATATACCCTGGATTTCCCAAATGCCTCAGTAGGACTTGGCTGTATGTGAGGGCTTCCCACAGGTGGAATGAGGAAGGAAGACAGTGCTTGCAGTCGGTGCACCAGGCAAGGCACTTTGACGTGGTGTCATCAGTTTACACTAAGTTATTAAGAGAGTCAACCCTGAGAGCCTGTGATATCTTCATCTGTACAGCTTTGGTTGAGGATTTTGTCCATCATGCAGAATACTGCAGATAATTTTCACCTGGCTGTTGAATCAAAGACTGTTGACCCTCACGTGGGCAACAGGCTATTTTGATGTCAGTGTCATATTCTTTGTGTTGGCAGCAAGATAGCTTAGAGCTTCTGCAGGCTTACAATGATCCTGTGAGGCCTTAAATGAACTCACTTGGGGGAACTTTCATCTATTACAGGACTTAGAACACATGTAGCTGAATGATTTGTCTTGATGTCTCCCTCCACCACACAGTGAGATCTTTAATAACAGAGAGCTGGTCTGTGGATCCCAAGTGGAGTAGGTCTGGAATTTATAAGATGTTCAGAAATTATTTTTCTCAAGCATCTCCTACCTGCAAATTTCAGGTTTATCCAGCATCTTAGAGAGAGCTGTTCAGTCACCAGGTCTCAGTGGAAATCCTGCAAGCACTTCCCATTCAAGAGGATAAGAGGGTCCTCTGTAGTGGACCAATTTGATGAAGGCTCTTCCTTTTTACTGCTCACTGCCTCTGGGGAATAAAATGCAGGGGAGGAAGTGCAGGATTCTGCTGATGAGTTAGCTTCTTTCCAAGGCCAGTCCAGTGATGAATTTTCCTTGCAGTTACATATTAAAGAGGAGTGTTCCGAACATACATGAGGTAACTTTTTGAACATAGAAAAGGTATGAAAGTACTTCATGGCAGTTTTGGGGCGCTGTCATTCATGACTGTTTATTTATGCATGAATCCATCAAATACTTACACCTAATTGATCAGGCACTGTGCTAATTCTGTAAGAATAAACACCCTTTAAATAAGTCTCTGGCTAGTAGACTCTATCTGTATAAACAACCCTTTCCTTTCCATTGAGTAAATGTATTGACTGATACCAAGGAAATGCTGAACTTCAAGGCCATCGACTGACTCTCTTGCCCCCCGGGGCACTAGTGGACTGAATTATCAGCTTTATGTGAATGAATTGGGTCTATTTCCAATCCTGTTTATGCCAGTTAAATATCTCAAAGTAACTACTTAATTATTCAAAATACAGCATACATCAATGAAATATGAATAAGAAATATGTGGTTTCAATGAAAACTAGAAGGAATGCTTAAAAAGGGACCAATAGGGGAGGTGAGGAAAAATGACAGCTGAGCCAGTCAGACTATGTGAGTCCTGGCGTGAGTAAGTGAGTGTTTTGAAACGTTTATGTACATGCTGGTGAGTGAGTAGCATGTGAGTGGCTGACTGAGTGAGGGCCAAGGTGCTAGTGGCCAGGGCTCTCCTAGTGCAGTGACTTGTGCTACAGCTGCTGGACTTGGACCCTAGCAATTCCTGTGATGCAGAAGCTGAGGGCCATTTAAAAAAAAAATCAACAAAACACATCCTGGGAAGAAAATGCTGGGAGAGACTGACTAAGCAGGGGCTTGTGAGCAAATGGCCACGGTCTTGGTGCAACAGCTGATGCTGCAGCTTCTCTGCTTGGTCCCTGGCTCTTCCCAGGTTGCAGAAGTCAAGCATCATTTTTTAAAAATGGACAAAAGTTTTCCTGTGAAGAAGCAGCAGGGAGAGACTGTCATGTCAGGTTCTGCCTCACTACTGCAGCAGGAGAGACTGCCAACTCCAGGGTTCACCTCCCCACTTCAGTTACTGGCAGGGCACTAGCAGCAGGGGCTACAGAGGGAGTCCAGGGGTGGAGTCACACAGAGAACATTTGTATGCCTAGCCCCGAATTGTATCCCACATCTTTATACAAAAAAAAAGCTTGTGATTCTCCCACCTCTCGTTTTTAGAGCTCTTAACAGGCATGTTTCCCTTTCATTGTATTATCTTTGTATTATGAAAAATAAATAAATACAATATTAGCTTAAACATCTTTTTAAAAGGGCCCATAAAAGCAAGTCTCATTGTTTTTGAACAGGTGTAAGTCCAATGACTATAGCATATCGGAAAATGATGAACATTATTGAAAAATATCCTCAGGCAGAATGCTATACATTTGATGCTAAGAGCTCCACTTCAATAACTCCAACTGCAAATCATAGACAATATTTGATGGAGGTGCTTTCAGCAAGACAGAGTAGAATTCTATTTGTTACCCCACTCAAAAGAAAGTCGTTCAGTCTAGTTCATTTATAGTCAATGAATTCTAGGTAAAAATGAAGGATCTAGATGACAAATGAATATGTTTACTGATACAGATTAATAGATATTTGCAATCAACCTATCCAGTTATAATCTTGAGTATATCATTAAGTGGACTTTTCATAACAATGCCATTTGTTCTTTCTTCTGTTTATTCTTATTGAGTGTCTTCCATTTTCTAGCCTGGATGCCAGGCCCAAGACAACAAACCCATCTTCCCAGAGCTCATGGTCTATAAAAGGAAGGAGCCTAGTTCAAGAAAGTCTGTGCACAATGTGGAGAATGCCAGGTTAGAGTTGTGTTTGGGGACTAAGGATATCAGAGGAGAGGATATCTAAAAAGTTGTCTTGCCTCCATTCTGAAGAGGAATGCCACACTGAGATGAGGCATGACACTAGGGTTCCAAGACAGAAGTCTCCTCATGATAGAAAACTAGATTAATAATAACCTCAGGAACAGTTTTATAATTTATGAAATCATATGACTATTATGCTGAATCATATAACAGCCCCCAGTCTAGAGTCTGACATCACAATAATTCACAATTTATCAAAGCACTAGTGAGTCCAGTATCTTCTAACACCACAGGAATTTTGCCACTACCTACTTCCAATATCCTGCTTTGCAGCAGAGGATGCCCTTGCCACAAGCAAGGGGCAACTCAGCATCATGACAGTCAGGGATATGTGGGAATACAGAGCCTGTGAGTGCTGAAATGGGAAGTGCACTAGACCTGGAGACCTGGATTCAGGAAACCAGTGTTCTCAAGCTGACTCCCTGGCCACTGTGGGTCACACGCCCATTCCAGGTAACCCAAGCAGATAGTGAGGTCGAATTACCCTAGACTGAATTTATGCCATTTGTGCTCAAGTATCTATTTTTTAAAAAAGTAATGACATTTGTTTTTGTTTTGGGGGGTTTTGTTTATTTTCCTCTTGGAATTTTATTTCAGTCATCACTCTTTAATTTTTTCTTCTCGTTTGTATTTTGTTTTAAAGATGTGGGGCATACTCTGCTGGGAATATACCCAGAGGAACTCAAACCACTCTATGAAAAAGATACCTGCACACACATGTTTATTGGAGAATTATTTGCAATAGCAAAAACATGGAATCAGCTGTGCATGAAAAAGGACTGTTTAAAAAATGTGGTACATACACATGAAGGAATATTATGCAGACATAAAGAAGGACAAAATTATGAACTTCACAGCAACTTGGATAGACTTATGGGCTATAATACTCATTGATCTATCACAACAACAAAGAACCAAGTATCACATGTTCTCACTCATAAGTGGACCTTGATCAGCTATCGTAGTAGTATGAGAAAGGGAATAGCAGTAATGGGAAACTGCTAGTGGAGTGCGGGAGCATAATTTTCCGTTGAGGGAAAATGCCAGTGAGGGGGGGGGCACATCTCATCAATAGTTACCTGCATAATGAACATTTTTTATACCTAACACTGAATTGTACCCCACATATTTAAAAACTAAAAATTAAAAAAAGAAAGAAAGAAGTGGCAAAAAAAAAAAAAAGATCTGCAGTACACGTCAGGATTGGGTATATAAGTAGTCTAGGTACAGGTGAAGTTGTGGACCTCACTTCACCTGAGTTGGGATCATGCACCCTTATTGATGTTATGTGCACCTGTCACTCCCCTGGCTTCTCTCACTATTGCCAATAACTTTTTTGTAGTATTACGATAGGTATTCAGGGTTCACTTATGAGTGAGAACATGTAGTACTCATTTCTTTGTTTCTGTGATAGATCACTGAGCATGACAGACTCCAAATCCATCCAAGTTGCTGCGAAGTTCATAAATTTGTCCTTCTTTTTGGTGATGTAATTTTCTATGGTGTACATGTACCACAATTTTTTAATACAGTCCGGTTCCAATAAGCAGCATGGTTGGTTTTTGCTATTGTGAAGAGTGCTGCAATAAACATGCATGTGCAGATATTTTTTTGTAGAATGGTTTCAGTTCCTCTGGGTATATACCCAGAAGGGGGATTGATGGGTCATCTGGAAGGTCAATTTCTACTTCTTTTAGCCATTGCCATACTTTTTTCAATAGAGGTAGAACTAGTTTGCACTAGCATCAACAGTGTAAAAGCATTTGCTTTACTCTGCATCCTCACCAGCATCTATTGTTTTTTTTGAGTTAGGTGATATCTCAATGTGGTTTTGATTTACATTGCTTGAATGATTAGTGAGGATGACCATTCTTTCGTGTGTCTGTGGGCTACTCATACATCTTCTTTTGAGAAGTGTCTATATATTTCTTTGGCTCATTTTTTTTAATGGGGCTGTTGGTTTTTTCCTTTGGCCACATTTGAGATCCTTGTAGATCCTGGATGTTAGGCCTTTGTCAGATACACAGTTAGTAAATATTTTTTCCCATTCTGTGAGCTATCTCCCTGCTCTCTTGATGGTTTTTGGCTTTTCAGAAGCTTCTCAGTTTGATGAGGTCCCACTTGTCCATCTTATGTTTTATGGTATGGGCAGCTGTGGAATTGATCAGGAATTGGTTTTCTATTCCAATTTCCATAAGGGTGTCGGCTACATTTTCTAAGGATCTTATAGTTTGAGGTTTTATGTTTAGGTCTTTGATTCATTTGGACATAATTTTTATGTATGGTGATAGGTAAGGGTCCTGTTTCATTCTTCTGCATGAGGTCAGCCACTTTCCCCAGCACCATTTACTGAATAGTTTCCCCCTCTCCCTTATTGGTTGTTGATAGAGGTTTTGTTAAAGATGAGTTGGTTGAGAAATTAAGGTATCGCTTACAGAATCTCTATTCTTTTCCACTGGTCTTTGTGCCTGTTCTTGTATCAATACCAGGCTGTTTTGTTGATTGTAGCCTCATAATAAAGTTTGAATTCAGGCAGTGTGATGCCTCCCACTTTGTTTCTTTTGCTGACGATTGTTTTGGTGACACGTGGTCATTTATGTTTTTATATGAATTTCTGTGTTGTTTTTTTCCAGGTCTGAGATAATGATGATGGTAATTAAATGGTATCAGGTTGAATCTGTAGATTGTCTTGGGTAGGATGGACATCTAAACAATGTTGATTCTCCCAATCCATGAGCATGGGATATTTTTTCATTTGTGTCTTCGTTTATTTCTTTGAGCATTGTTTTGTAGTTTTCATTGTAAAAATATTTCACTTCACTGGTTAGGAAAATGCCAAGGTATTTCTTTCTTTCTTTCTTTCTTTTTCGCATCTTTTGTGAATGGGATTGTACTTTTTATTTAGTCTCTGTTTGTTGGTGGTGTATAAAAATGTGACTGTCTTTGAGACATTGATTTTCACCCTGAGATTGTGCCAAAGTCCTTTTTCAGTGCAAGGACGTTTATAACAGATTCCCTTGGGTTTTCCAGGCATAAGATTATATCATCCACAAATAGCGATAGCTTAATTTTCTACTTGCTGTTATGTGAATGCTTTAGCTTGGATTCCCAACACTAGGTTGAGCAGGAGGTGTGAGAGTGGGCAACCTTGCCTTATTCTGTTTTTCAGGGAAAATGCTTCCTATTTCTGTTCATTTAGTAATATATTGGTTGTGGGTTTATCACAGATGGCTTTGACTATCTGAGGTATATTCCTTTTATTCATAGATTTTTAAGGGTTTTTATCAATAATGGGATGCTGAATTTTGTCAAAAGCCTTTTCTGCTTCAAATGATATAATCATGTAGATCTTGTTTTTACATCTGCTGATATATTTAATTACATATATGGTCTTGTGGATGTTAAATCAGCCCTGTATCCTGGGGTGGATGCATACTATCTCATGGTTGCTAATTTTTAAGATGTGTCATCAAATCCGATCTGTTAGAATCTTGATAATTTTTGCATCTATATCATCAGGGATACTAGTCGGGAGTTCTCATTCTTTATTGGGTCTTTGCCCAGTTTGGGTATCAGTGTGTTGTTAGCTTCATAAAATGATTTGGTGAGAGTTCCGTCTTTCTTGACTGCCTGGAGTATTTTCTATAGGATTGGTATCATTTCCTTTTATGTTTTGTAGAATTCCACTGGAAAATCACTGTTCTAGGATTTTTTCTTTGCAAGTACTTTTCTTATCACAGAGTCCAAATCCTGAATTGTTATTGGTCTATTTAGGGTCTCTGTTTCTTCTTGTTTCAATGTGGGAGGTTGTGTGTTGTCAGAAAGTCATCCATTTCATTCAGATTTCAGAGTTTGTTTCCATAGAGGTGTGCATAGCAATCTCTGAAAATCTTTGTATTTCTTCAGGGTCAGTTGTGACTTTATGTTTTGCATTTCTGATTGTGTTTATTTGGGTTTTTCTCTCTTTTTCTTGGTCAATCTAGGTATTGGTCCACTAATCTTGCTTATCCTTTCAAAGAAGTAGCTTTTTGTTTCGTTGTTATTATCTATAATATTTTTGTCTTCTGTTTCTCATATTTGGGCTTTTACTTTGGTGAGCTGGACTCTTCTGCTGAAGTTATCAGAGTTTTGGTGCTCTTACTTTTCCAGATCTCTTAGGTGATTTGCTAGGCTGTTAATTGTGATCTTTCTATTTTCTTGATGTGTGTTCATAAAGATACAAATTCCCCTTCTAATACTGATTCTGTGGCCTCTCAGAGGTTTTGGTAAGATGTGTCTTTATTTTCATTTGTTTCCGGGAATTTTTAAATTACTATTTTGATTTCTTTGTTGACTCAGCAGTTGTTCAGCATCATGCTCTTTAGTGTTCATGTCTTTGTGGGTTTGGGGGGAATTTGGTTGGTGGTGATATTTATTTTATTCCACTGTGGCCCGAGAAGTTACAGGGCAGTATTTAGATCTCATGATATTAGTTTTTGCTTGATTTATGGCCAAGGATTTTGTTGATCTTCTAGTAGGTACCCTGTGGTGATGAGTAGAATGTATATTTCATCAGTGTTGGGTGGAGTGTTTTGTAAGTATCTATTAAGTACAGTTGGCAAGTGTGAAATTGAGGTTTTGGATCATCCTTGTGGATTTTTTGCCTCCATGATATATCTAGAGCTGTTAGTGGGATATTTAAGTCCCCAGCTAAGATAGTGATAAAGTCAATGTCTTTTTTTTTTTTTGCTTTGTAGCTGCTTTATAAAAACTGGTGTCCTGTGTTGGATACCTATATATTTAGAATGGATATTTCTTGTTGATGGGTTGTAACTTTTATCATAATGGAGTGTCCTTCAGTATCTTTTTAGATTTTTGATAGCTTAAGTGTTGTTTTGTCTGACATTAATATCATGACTCTTGACGTCTTTTGTGTTCCATTTGCCTGAAAATATGCTTTTTATCCTCTCACTTTGAACCTATGAGTATCCTTTGTAGTGAGATGTGTTTTATGGAGGCATATTGTGTCATGTTTTATTTCCAGTTTCTCATTCTATTTCTTTTTAGTGTTGCATTTAGCCCATTTGTATTCAGGCTGATTTTTGACATATGAGAGTCTATCCCTGTCATGAGTCACTTATAAAGTTTTGTTGTTGTTATTGTTTGTTTATTTGTTTGTTAAGAATTTTTTTTATTTGGGGGTTGATATAAGGGTGTTTTCAAATTTGCAATCATAATGCTCATTGTGTATTTTCCTCAATTCTTGGGAAGAGCATGGTCACTCTTGTTTTCTTTCTTCTGTGCCAAATATCTTCTTAAGCATCTCTTGTAGAGCTGGTCTGAAGGCAGTATAAACTCTTAGGGATTGAACGTCGGGAAGGATTTTAATTCTCCATCACTGAAGAAGCTTAATATAGTTGGTAGGAAATTCTTGATTGGAATTGTTTATCTTTGAGAACCTGGAAGATATTGACTCTAACACTATCATAGCTAGGGTCTTAAATACTCCATCTACAACCCTGTAGTGTTTCTGTAGATAGGTCTGCTGCTATTCTCATTAGTCTTCCTCAGTATGTAATCCGATCTTTCTCACTTGCTGCCTTTAGGACTTTTTATTTTATAACTACTTTGTATAAGTGAATTACTGTTTCTAGGAATTGGTCTACTCATTTCATGGTTTGCAGGGGTTCTCTGTATCTCATGTGTTTGGATGTTCACATCCTTGATGAGATACAGGAGATTTTCTTGTGTCATCTCATGGAATGCTTGTTCCAGGGTGCTCTCATCCTACTTTTTGGAGTCAGGAATACCAATCAGACAAGTTTGGTGTCTTAATATAATCTTACATCTTGTAAAGTCTTCATCCCATCTTTTTAAGCTTCCTTTCAATGTTTTAAACAGATTGTGTTGGTTCCATATTTTGATCTTAAGCATTGACATTCTTTCTTTGCTTAGTTAATTCTGCTTTCCATGCTTGTCAGTTTGTTATTCATTTTGTTTACTGTATTCACTATTGACATCATATTGGTTATCAACTGCTTCATTTTTTTCTCCTTGCCTTTCTTTGTTTGTGTTCATCCTCTCCATCACTATTGTAACATCTGGATTTTTTGTTTGTGACCAGTCATTCTGAGGACTCTTCATTGTGTAATTCCAAAGTCTTTGTCAAAGGAACTATCTTTCTAAAGGTTTGGGTGTTCCTGTGTTCTTCTATTGATTCCTTTTCATTTGTGATGAATTCTCCCACCATCCCCCTTTTAATTTCCTCCTTAATTCCCTTGTTCTAAGGGGGCGATGGCTTTCACTTCAGTTTACTCAATCTCTAATTCTTCCTTATTTTGAGCCACTGGATATGTTCAATTTTGAAGCCAGACCAGGAGTGGAGGGATGTGGGGTCTTTTTGCAGTTTTTAGATTTGATTAAAGTGTAATGGGTGGAGCTGCAGGTCAGAAACTGCCTGCAGATCACAGTATCTGCTGACTGTAATGTGAGACCCTGGATCTCACTCCCCACCACTTTATATATATTCATACGGTTGAAGAATATGTACACTTCCTGAAACCAAAATAAGATAAGAACAGAGAAAAAAAGAAGGAAGAAGAAGGGAAGACTGGAGAAAGAAGAAGGAAGGAAACAAACAGGCATCAAAGTAATGGATAAACAAACAAAACAAACATACACTCGCCCTTAAAAATACCCATACACAAAAAAGGGATTTAAAAAGTGGAAATCCTATCAGAAGACACATACAGATATACATATGAAAAAGAATGAAATAAAGAATGAAATACATAAACAGATAAATGTAATGTGAACTCTCTCTTGTGGCCATTCCTGGAATTACAGATTTACTTGTGTTTCTCTTTTTTTAAAAACGGCATGTCCCAACACTGCAGCTTTGGCTCCCTATGGTAAGGACCAGGCTTTTGTCTCTGGACTCTTCTCTTTGCTCTCACTGCAGGTAAATCAGATTGCTCTCCACACGGGCCACACACTCCATGGACTGCTGGGGAAGGGGATGAATCATTTCGGGACTCTCTCCAATTCATCTGTTGTGACCTCTCCCACTCCTATTGCGCATGTCTGTGTTTGGTCCACTGTGGGGGTGGGGTGTCTGTTTCTCTGGTATTGTGCACTTGGAGTATCCTCTCTGGGCCAACAAAGGTTGACCCCAGAGGGGTGTGAAGATCACCCCTCGATCTCAGGAGGCAGTCTGTTGTGATTAGTGTAAGCTAACTCAGGTGACTGACTGACCAGGTTCCAGGACCTAGAAAGTGGTATCAGCTAGTATCTTCTCCTTCAGGTAGGCTTAGCTCTAGATTTCCTGGCTCTTTCTACATGGTCCCTGCTGCCAGTTCCTGGCCTGTTGCCACAGGTGGTTGTGTGAGCCAGGTGCCAGGTGCCAGGTGCCTGGTGCCAAGAGGCAGCTGATCTCTGCTGTCTTTTCCTGAGGAATGCCCCAAGAAGTGCAGATGTTCTTATGCATGAGGAGTGCTAGATTCAGAGAAGTGATAAATTGCACTATGCTCTGCAGGGAAGCCCCAGGTGCTTAATTCTATGTCTCCCATCACTTGGATATTAGATCACCCACCTGCACACACAATCGCATGCAGAATCATTTTTTCACAAACTTACCCAGTCAGAGACTCACACACTGTCACTTTTGCTAGCCACATAAACTTTTGAATTAGTCAAGGAGAATTAAATAGGACAAGGAAATATAAACATATGAAAAGAGATCATTTATAGTGACATTATTCGTAGAAGCATAGGGTTATTTATGGAATGCTTTTCATTCCTTGTGCCACCAAGCATTGGGTTGTGGTTTCTAGATCCCTCTTTATAAAGGATCATAAACCTGATGTGCTCAGAATAATGAGCAATGCCTGTCATGGTCTTGACGTGATAGGGATTGGTGTAATTATTGCAAAATGAAATGCAGTAGTCAACTCCAATACACTGTCAACTGCAGAGAAGGCCATCCACATCAGTCCAGCAGGACAAATTAAAATGGAATCGCCCGGGTCTCCTGACTCTCCTTCCAGGGATATGTCCAAACCTACAAGAAGAAAACATGGGTGAAAACACACACACACACACACACACACACACACACACACTCACACACACACACAAACACACACACACTCAGAAGAAAAGAAGTGTGGTGGTATAGGAAAGAAAAGAAGCAGTGGAAAGTACACACTGATCTGGTACAACATTTTTGCCTGAGAAAGATCCCAAATGGAAGCGTGAACAATGATTCTTCTTTAGATTAAATTCAGCATTTTACCTCTAACATATTCAACTCTACACTTTTTCACAAACTTGATATGGATGATGGCTTAAGAGCTGGTAACTCGTATTCAGAAACCTGGGTTCAAATTCTCTGTGCCACTTTGCACTTCTTGAAGATGGCAGTATCTATGGTGTCTTGATATTTCAGCTAACTCATATTTTAACATCCTATTGCACATGTGAGAGAATAATTCTACTTAGCTTCAGAAATTCCAAAGCGGTCAGTGAGAGGTCAGGGAGCTGCAGGTCTCAGACATTAGGTGAATCTGTACACTTTATTTATTCATTTTAAAAGAAACATTGGAAGCAAATGTGACTGAATTTTTTTTTATACAGATGTGAGGTACCATTCAGGGTTAGGAATACAAACATTGATTATGCAGGTACCCTTGTTGATGAGGTGTGCCTCTCCCTCCCCTAGCAGTTTCCTTCAACTGCCAATCTCACCCCCCCTTAGATATGTCCCACTACTGCCAATCCCTTTCTTATAGTACTATAATTGTTCAAGATCTGCTTATGAGTGAGAACATATAGTACTCTGTTCTTTGTTTCTGTCATAGATCACTGAGTATGAGCGACTCTAAATCCATCCAAGTTGCTGTGAAGTCTATTTTTTGCCTTTCTTTATGGCTGCTTAATATTCCACTGTGTATATGTACCACACTTTTATCCAGTCCAGCTTCGATGAGCAACATGGTTGGTTCCATGTTTTCACTATTGTGAATAGAGCTGCAACAAAATACGAGTGCAGGTATCTTTTTTGTAGATTGATTTGAGTTCCCAGTAGGGGAATTGCAGGGTCATATGGAAGATCAGTTTCTAGTTCTTTCAGAAATTTCTACTCTGTCTTCCAAAGAGATTGCACTAGTCAGCATTCCCACTAGAATGTAGAAGCATTCCATTTCTCCACATCTTCGCCAACATCTGTTGTTGGTCATTTTTACCGGGATTAGGTATTATCTCAGTGTGGTGTTGATTTGAATTCCTCTGGTGATGAGTGAGACTGAGAAACTTTTTCAGGTGTCTGTTGGCTGCTCATATATCTTCTTTTGAGAAGTGTCTATTCATGTCTTTTGTCCACTTTTTAGTGGGACCATTTGTTTTTTCCTTTCAGCACATTTGAGTTTCTTATACATCCTAGATGTTAGACCTTTGTCAGATATACTGTTGGAAATTGTTTTTTCCCATTCTGTGGGCTGTCTCTCTGCTCTCTTGATGGTTTCTTTTACTTTGCAGAAGCTCGTCAGTTTGATGAGGTCCCACTTGTCTATCTTATTTCTTATGGCATGGGCACTTAGGGTTCTGATCAGGAATTGGTTGCCAGTTCTAATTTCCATAAAACTGTCTCCTGTATTTTCTAAGGTTCTTATAGTTTGAGGTTTTACATTTAGGTCTTTGATTCATTTAGAGTAAATTTTTGTGTATGGTGATGGGTAGGGGTCCTGTTTCAAGCTTTTACATGTGATCAGCCAGTTTTCCCAGTACCATTTACTGAATAGGTTCTCCTCTCCCCAGTGGTTGTTGTTGTAGACTTTGTCAAAGATGAGTTGGTTGAGAAATAAAGGCTTTATTTCAGGAATCTCTATCCTATTCCATTGGTCTATATACCTGTTCTTGTACCAAAACCAGGCTGTTTTGATATCTGTGAGCTTATAGTAAAATTTAAAGTATGAAATTGTGATATCTCCTGCTTTTTTTCTTTTTCTAAGTATTGTTTTGGTTATTTGTGGTCATTTATGTTTCCCCATGAATGTCTGTATTGTCATTTCCCAGTCTGAGAAGGATGATGTTGGTAACTTAATGGGTATTGCATTGAAAGATTGCCTTTAGTAGGATGGACATTTTAACAATGTTGATTCTTCCTATCCATGAGCATGGAATATTTTTCCATTTGTATGTATCTTTTTGGATTTCTTTGAGTAGTGTTTTGTAGTTCTCATTGTAAAGGTCTTTCACTTCTCTGGTTAGAAAGATGCCAAAGTATTTCTTTATTTTTCTTTTTTCTTTTTTTTGGCTAGTGTGAATGGGATAGAGCTTTAAGTTTGGGTCTCTTCCTGCTTTTTGTTGTGTATAGGAATGCAACTGTCTTTTGCACATTTATTCTAAACCCCGAGACTTTGCCAAAGTTCCATATCAGTGCAAGCAGGTTTTTGACAGATTATCTTGGATTTTCAAGGTGCAGGATCATATCATCAGCAAAGAGGAATAAGTTGACTTCCTCTTTTCCTGTTTGGATACCCCTGATTTCCTGGTACCCAGGCTGGAGTGCAGAGGCACACTCCAGCCTCCGCAGCCTTGCCCTGCTGGGCTCTGGTGATCCTTCTGCCTCAGCCTTCCAAGTAGCCAGAACTACTGGTGCATGCTACCATGCCCGGCTAATTTTTTATTTACTGTAGAGACGAGGTATCACCAACTTGCCTGGGTGGGTCTCGAACCTGCGGGCTCAGGCAATCCACTTGCCTTGGCCTCCCAAATTGCTGGGATTACAGGCCGAACCACTGAGCATGGCCTGATTGCCTTCTTTTGTTCAATTTCCCTAGCTAGGGCTTCCAACACAATTTTGCACAAGAGGCGTGAGAGTAGGCAGCCTTGTCTTGTTCCAGTTTTCAGGGGAAATGTTTCCATTTGGCAATATGTTAGCTGTGGGTTTATCGTAAATGGAACTTACTATTTTGAGGTATGCTCCTTCTATACCTAGGTGATTGAGGGTTTTATCAAGAAGGGATGCTGGGTTTTATCAAAAGCTTTTGCTGCATCTAATGAGTTTATCGTGTGGTTCTTCTTTTTACGTCGGTTGATGTATTTAATTCCATTTATGGTCTAACAAATGTTGAACCATCTATGCTTCCTGGAGATGAAGTCTACTTGGTCATGGTGGATGATTTTTGAGATGTATTTTTGGATATGATTTGCAAGAATCTTTTTTTTTTTTAATTAATCAGCATTTTTTATTATGGTTTTGTGGGGTACAGTTAAGGGTCAGGTGTACAATTACGTTTATTCAGGCACCCTGTTGATAAGAGGTGTTTTCCCATCCCTCGACAGATATTTGCTACTGTTAATCCCATCCCCCTCCCCCCCATAGTTTCCCAGTACCATCAGTCATTTTCCTGTAGTATTGCATTGGATGTTCAAGGTCCATTATCTGAGTGAGAACATGTGATATTCGGATCTTTGTTTCTGTGAGAGGTCACTCAGTATTATAGACTCTAGTTCCATCTAGGTAGCAGCGAAATTCATGATTTTGTTCTTTTTTATGGCTGCGTAGTATTCCATCATGTATATGTACCACATTTTTAAAAATCCAGTCCTCTTTTGATGGACAGCATGGTTGTTTCCAGGTTCTTGCTATTGTGAAAAATGCTGCGATAAACATACGTGTGCAGGTATCTTTTTTATAGAGTGATTTGTGTTCTTCAGGGTATATTTCCAGTAGGGGGATTGCAGGGTCATATGGAAGGTCAATTTTTAGAGCTTTTAGAAATCGCCACACTGCTTTCCACAGAGGTTGCACTAGTTTACACTCCACCAACAGTGTAGAAGTGTTCCCTTTTCACCACACCCTCTCCAGCAGCTGTTATTTTTTGAGTTGTTGATAATTGCCATTCTGACTGGAGTTAGGTGGTATCTCAGTGTGGTTTTGATTCGCATCTCCCTGATGATTAGTGAGGTTGAGCATTTCTTCATGTGTTTGTTGGCTGCTCGAATGTCTTCTTTTGTGAAGTGTCTGTTCATATCTTTTGCCCATTTTATAATGGGGTTGTTTGTTTTCTTCTTTTCAGTATGTTTCCGTTCCTTGTAGATCCAGGATGTTAAGCCTTTGTCAGACCTAGAGTTGGCAAATACTTTTTCCCAGTCTGTAGGCTGTCTCCCTGCTCTCTTGATGGTTTCTTTGGCTTTGCAGAAGCTTGTCAGTTTAATAATCCATTTGTCTATCTTCTCTCTTAAGTCCTGTGGGTTTCGGGTTTTGTACAGGAATTGGATGCCAGTTCCGATTTCCATGAGAGTATTCCTTCCTTTTCTAAGGTTCTTATGGTTTGAGGTTTTACATTTAGGTCTCTGATCCATTTGGAGTTAACCTTTGTGCATGGGGATAGATAGGGGTCCTGTTTCAATCTTCTGCATGTGGTCAGCCAATTTTCCCAGCACCATTTACTGAATAGGTTCTCCTCTCCCCAGTGGTAGGTGGTGGGGGCTTTGTCAAAGATGAGTTGGTTGAGAAATTGAGGTTTTGCTTCTGGAATCTCAATTCTGCTCCATTGATCTATATGCCTGTTCCTGTACTAATACCAAGCTGTTTTGATGATTGTAGCTTTATAGCAAAGTTTGAAGTCTGGTAGTGTGATACCACCTGCTTTGTTTTTTTTGCTGAGGATTGTTCTGGCTGTTCTTGGATGTTTGTGTTTCCATATGAATTCCTGTGTTGTTTTTTCTAGGTCTGAGAAGAATGTTGTTGGTAATTTAATGGGTATTGCATTGAATTTGTAGATTCCTTTAGGTAAGATGGACATCTTCACAATGTTGATTGTTCCGATCCATGAGCATGGGATATTTTTCCACTTGTTCATGTCAGCTTTGATTTCTTTCAGCAGTGTTTTGCAATTTTCATTGTAAAGGTCTTTCACGTCTCTGTTTAGGAAGATGCCAAGGTATTTCATTTTTTTTGTGGCTATTGTGAATGGAATTGTGTTTTTTATTTGGGTTTCTGTTTGTTTATTATTGGTGTAGAGAAATGCCATTGTCTTTTGTACATTTATTTTGTATCCTGAGACTTTGCCAAAGGCTTTTATCAATGTAAGGAGGCCTTTGACAGATTCTTTTGGGTTTTCAAGGTACACCATCATATCATCTGCATAGAGAGATAACTCAACTTCCTCTTTTCCTATTTGAATACCTCTGATTGCCTCCTCTTCTCTGATTGCTCTAGACAGGACTTCCAATACTATGTTGAACAGGAGGGGAGAGAGTGGGCATCCTTGTCTAGTTCCAGTTTTCAGGGGAATTGGTTCCAATTTTTGTCCATTTAGGAGTATGCTGGCTGTGGGTTTCTCATAGATGGCTTTTACTATTTTGAGGTATGTCCCCGTATGCCTAGATGTTCAAGGGTTTTTATCAAGAAGGGGTGCTGGATTTTATCAAAAGCTTTTTCTGCATCTAGTGATATGATCATGTGGTTTTTGTTTTGACATCTGTTGATGTATTTAATTAAATTTATGATTTTACGAATGTTGAACCAAACTTGCATGCCAGGAATGAAGCCTAATTGGTCATGGTGGATGATTTTTGAGATGTATTGCTGAATCTGGTTTGCTAGGATCTTGTTGAGAATTTTAGCATCTATGTTCATCAAAGATATTGGCCTGTAGTTCTCTTTCTTTGTTGGATCTTTACCTGCCTTGGGTATCAATGTGATGTTGGCTTCTTAAAATGATTTGGGGAGAGTTCCATCTTTTTCAACCTCCTGGAATACCTTCAGGAGGATTGGTATCAGGTCCTCCTTAAACGTCTTGAAGAATTCTGCTGGAAGGCTATCTGTACCAGGGTTTTTTTTTTTGTAGGTAGTTTTCTTATTACGTAGTCAATTTCCTTGATGGTTATTGGTCTATTTAGGGTCTCAATTTCTTCTTGTTCCAATCTAGGTAGGTTGTGTGACATCAGAAAGTCCTCCATTGCCTTAAGGATTTCATGTTTGTTTCCATACAAGTATACGTAGTAGTCTCTAATGATCTTTTGTATTTCTTCAGGGTCAGATGTGACTTCATCTTTTGTGTTTCTGATTGTGCTTATTAGGTTTTTTTCTCATTTTTTCTTGGTCAGTCTAGCTAGGGGACCATCAATCTTGTTTATCCTTTCAAAGAACCAGCTTTTTGTTTCATTGATTTTTTTGTATTATCTTTTTGTCTTCTATGTCTTGGGTTTTGGCTTTTATTTTGGTGATCTGAATTCTTCTGCTGAAATTAGGGTTTTGGTGGTCTTGGTGTTCCAGCTTCCTTAGGTGGCTTGTTAGGCTATTAATTCGTGATCCTTTCATTTTCTTCATGTGCGTTTGTAGGGATATGAATTCCTGTCTTACTACAGCTTTCATGGCCTCCAAGAGATTTTCGTAAGATGTTTTTTCATTTTCATTTGTTTCCAGGTATCTTTTGATCTCTGTTTTGATTTCACCATTGTCCCAGGAGTTGTTTAGCATCATGCTGTTTAGTGTCCATGTCTTTTTGGGTTTGCAGGGAACCTTGTTGGTGTTAATGTTTATTTTTATTCTACTGTGGTGCGAGAAGATGCATGGTAGTGTTTTGATCCTTTCAAATTTGCTTGTGCTTGATTTATGGCCAATTATGTGGTTGATCTTAGAATACGTTCCATGTGGTGATGAGTAGATTGTGTATTCTGTGGTCTTTGTATGGAATGTTCTGTAGGTATCAATTAAGTCTATTTGGTCCAGAGTCACTTTGAGGTTCCAGATCTCCTTGCTGATTTTTTGTCCTGATGATCTGTCTAGGGTTGTGAGTGGGTTATTAAAGTCCCCAGTTATGATGGTGTTATAGTCAATATCTTTCTTTAGTTTTCCTAGAAACTGCTTTATGAAAGTTGGCGCACCTATGTTGGGTGCATATATGTTTAGGATAGACATTTCTTGTTGATTGGGTGAACATTTTATCATTATGTAATGGCCCTCTGTATCTTTTTAAATTTTTGATAGCTTAAATGGTATTTTGTCTGAGATTAAGATTGTGACTCCTCATTTCTTTTGTGTTCCATTCGCCTGAAAATTTGTTTTCCATCCTCTTACTTCAAGTCTGTGTATAACCTTTCTAGTGCGATGGGTCTCTTTAAGGCAGTATATTGTTCCCTGGTGATATTTTATCCATTTTGACACTCTATGTCTTTTCAGTGGTGCGTTTAGTCCATTCACATTCAGGCTAATTATTGAAATATAAGAGTTCATCCCTATCTCGAGATCTTATAGAGGTGTTGCTCTTCCAATTGGTTTTTTTGTCTTTCTTTTGGTTTTGGGCTTGGTTCATGTATATTTTATTCTTTTCACTGTACTCTTGTGAAGAACGTTGTTCTTTTTTCCTTTTCTTCTGTGTTTAGTACTTTCTTAAGTGTTTAGGGTAGAGTTGGTTTGGTGGCAGCATAAGTTCTTAGGGATTAGATATCTGGGAAAGATTTTAATCCTCCCTTGCTGATGAAGCTTAGCTTGGCGGGTAGATTATTCTTCGTTGAAATTTATTATCTTTTAGGACTTTGAAGATAGGGTTCCAAGCTCTCCTAGCTTGCAGTGTTTCTGTAGATAAATCTGCTGCTATTCTAATTGGTCTTCCATTGTAGGTGATCTGGCCTTTTTCTCTTGCTGCCTTTAGAACTTCTTTGTTTTATACCTACTTTGTTTAGGTGCATTATTATGTGTCTAGGAGTTGATCTTCTCATTTGTTGTCTGGTTGGGGTTCTCTGAATCTCTAATGTTTGAATTTTTGCATCACTGATTAGATAAGGGAAGTTTTCTTGAATGATATCATGGAAAGTTTGTTCCAGTGTGGTCTCTGTCTCTCCTTCTGCCTCAGGAAGGCCAATTACTCTTAGGTTTAGTCTCTTGATAATCGTTCATCTCTTGAATCGTTAATCTTGGTAATCGTTCATCTCTTGAAGGTTTTGTTCTGTCTTTTTGAGCTTATTTTCTGTGTTTTTAAAGTTTAGGTTAGTTCTATATTTTGGTCCTCAAGCTCTGAGATTCTTTCTTCTGCTTGGGT
>NW_007259271.1:22122-93848 GCF_000164805.1 Carlito syrichta
GACCCATACTCTTCTTTTGGTTTTTCTTCATTTGTGTAGATTTTTCTCTCTCTCCCCCTTGCCCTCCCCTTCTTTAATTCTGTTTTTAAGGGAAAGTGGGGTTGCTTTTGTTTCACTTCTGCAATATCCTGTTCTTCTTTATAAGAGTCTTCTGGCTTTGTTCACTTTTGAGGTTGGAGTATGGGCTGTGCACTGTACGTTTTGTAGTTTTGAGGTTTAGTTGAGGGGGAAGCTGTGGTTCAGAATGTATATGCTGATTCTAGCATCCACAAACAGGTGTATGAGCACACTGGAACCTGTTTCCCTCTGCCTTACAATCTGTCTGTGCAGTAGTATTGGGTTTGGTCCCTAGATTAAAAAGAGGGTATAAAAGGGGAAAATAATGGAGGAAGGGGGGGTCAATAGGAATTTAGAAAGAGAGAAGTGCGAGAGGGAAAACAGACATACATACCACCTATCAGGTGAGAAAGAGACACAAGGCTGGAGAGAAATGAAGAAAGACACGTAAGAAAGATTCCCTAAACAATACTGATAGCTACACAGAGACAGACCAATAAAATCATGAGACAGTGTAAGTCAGAAGGCAAATAACTTACACCACCTTTTTACTAAAGGTGATCAAAACAAACAGTCAAAATGATAAAATCATAAGTCAAAATAAGAGATCAGACTAAAGTCACTTTAGCTCTGATCTCCGGCCTCTCCCCTTTGTTTTTCATTGCAGGCAGCTAGATTTACTTGTAGTTTAGGTTTGGCTGCCTCGGAGTTGCTTTTGTCTGATTCAGCATAGGGGTGGGGCTTTGTCTCCTGTTTAGCGACATTACCTTAGGAACTGATGTGGGGGTTGTTGATAGGTGGGTGGGGCAATGGAAATCTCTGCCTGGAGAATGGCGGAGGCAGATTCTCTTTCATAGATCCATTTCTCTCTGCTTGTCTGGGTCCCCAAGCTTGGGGTCACGCACTGAATGAAAGCTCCAACGTGCAGGCGGTGAGTGGCAAGAGTGGCCCTGGGACCCCCACAGTGTACTTCAGCCAGGAATGGGACTGGTGTCTTTGAGGGGCAGGCGCCCAGAGCCTCCCTGAGTGACCAACGGCTTGGTGTGCTGTGTGCTGGGTGAGAGACACTGTAGCCAGGAAGGGATCTGATACCCGAGACTCCCACACAGGCGAGAGTCGCATATGGTGGAACAGCCGCAGCAGGGGGCCACAATATCTGGCCCTGCGTGGGACCAAAGGTCCCCGGCCTCGGACCAGCGCAGCTGGTGGTGGGCTGGGGGATGGGGAAAGAAAAGTAAGAGTCTTTTTGGAAACTCACGTTTGGAGAATCTCACAAGTTCACCTATGCCGTCGCCATCTTACCAGAACTCCCGGAGGATCATTTTTTAAAAAGATCTGCCAAGATTGTTTTGGGGAGAGTTAGTCTTTTGTACTCTCACCCCAAGTGAAAACTGTCAGAAAGTGACTAGGGGAAAAACACACAAATATTGTGGGCAGTTTCTCAGCCTCTGTAGTCCAAAACTTTCCCCTTCCCCAAAATCAGACAGGAGAGGACCCTTCCCCGCTTCAGAGCACATTTTGTTTTTAAGGGTCTTGCCTCATAGGTTCATCCTGAGAAGTTCTAAAATACCCTTGAACATGACTGGGAAATGGCCCCCTGGCTCTCCAAGGCTTTCCTAAGGATGTGCTCACAGAGACACTAAGAGATATGGCAGCTGGAGCAGAACCTTTCAGAAAACAAAGATCAAAAGAAAGTCCAATAGTTTTGTTCACACCCTAGAGTTTGAATCATTAATTGCATACAGTTAACCCAAGTCCCTTATGCTGCTAGAAAAAAACAATATTTTTGATTATATTGTGCCATCTTTTTTGTAACATGACTGAATTTATGCAATTGGCTCAGTTAAGGTGATTTAGATGCTTTGATTTTATACAATAAAAATTTTTTGCTGAAGAAATGTAATTTTTAGGAGACATACATTATGAATTTATGTTAAGTATGTCTCTGACTTTTCTCATTAAAATGGATTTTTCTTTTTCCCTGGTTGGATTTGGGTTCTCATACATTCCAGGACATTTGATCAATAGGTAGAAACCCGAGCCAAGGCCAACCAGTTAGGGGTTCTGGGAACGGCAGTTATCTCTGCCTTCATGCATTACTATGAGCACCATTGACATTTTTAAGGGCCAGACTGGGCATCAATTTAACATTTACACTGGCCTAATGCCAGCTGTTAAAACATGTAAGAGCAAATCAACTTGATAGAGAAACCTGCACTGATTACTAAATGGCAAGTTTTAAAACCAAAGTCACCAGTGTCATTTTTCTGAATGCGTGTGCTTTCTTTTTACTTGAAAAGTAAGTTTCCACAGTCCTCTCAGAGAAAGTTTTAAGATGTTAAGAACAACAGTACTTCCTTGGAAAAGTGTTTGTTCTTTATCACTAATGAGTTTTATAAATAATAAGCATTCTTTTTTTTTAAAACTTACTGAGTAATGTCTATTTCAAAGAAGTACTCTAATTATCAGCGTTTGGGGGAGCCCAGGTCTACAGTATGGAGTATTTCTGTACTCATTAGTTGTAAAAGTTAAAGGGACAGTTTGAAAACTATTCCATGGTTAGTAATTAGCACCTTTGAATTCAATTCTTCACTCTCTTGCATATTCTTTTTGAAAAAGATTAGATGTTTTCCTTTTTAATCTCATCTTAGCATGTAAACGATAACCCACATCAGAAAATTGTTTTGATGGAGGTACAACTATTTTCAAGTGATAAACAGTGCTATGGAAGAAAACAGGCTTCACATGTTCAAAGCTAGAGTCTAATAACTAAATAATGAGATAATTCTAGCATTATAAGTCCTATAGAACACAGTCCAGGATAGTTCACAATGTGCTCAAATTTTATCTCCCCTCTTCTATCCCCAATTATTTAGGGTAGGGCTGGATAGCCTGTTTTCTATAGAGTTACTGATCCATTGGGTTTTTTAAAAATTAAGGATGCAATGCACACACTCCAGTGTACATTTTTATAATATTGCAAACTAATGTTTCTCAACTTTGGCCACACATTGCAATAGACTGAGGATCGGTAAAAAATCCTGATGCTTGGGTAGAACCTGGGAATAGAGAGTTCTAGAAACTCCCTAGGCGACTCTAATAAGTAGCTATGATTACTGCTTAAGAACATTTTTCTCATTTATTTGGCTTCAACACAGGAATTATTATCTCTATTTTCCATTTGATAAAACTGAGACTCAGATTAATCAAGTGGCTTTCCCAGTCACACACATGGGCCAAGTCATAATCCACAACTTGTTCAACTACACCAGCTTTCCCCTTTAAGAAAGAACAACTTTTGTTGGTATTGTTAGAAAAATATGAAATACAGTTTCCTAAGGAACAGAGAAATTGCTTAAGAAACATGACAGAGGTAAATTAAGTTTCTCGTTTTTTTGCTATTGCCAGTTAAGAGAGCAGAGGAGGGCAAGGGAGGGAAGCTGATGGAAAGAGAGAAACTACAAGGAAGGGAGAGTCTCAGGAAACAGTGTCCTGGTGAGAAATGAATAAGAGAGGGAAAGATAAATGGAAAGAGAAGTTAAGAGAAGCAAAGAAAGTGAGATACTCTGAGATGATTGTTATAATAGCAGCATCAATGAATAATAACTGTAATAACTGTAGATGTAGGTAGAGATGTAGAAATAAATTGATATAGATTCAAATGTAGATATACATATATAAATGGGTATAGAATATAGATAATGATTCAGATATAGATGGGCATATATAGATATAGGCATAGCTATAGATGGATATAGAATACGGATATAAATGTTATATAGGTAACATAGATATGGATATGGATATAGATAATTACAGACAGATATAGATAATAGAAGAGTGTCCATACAACCATGTTTGTCCAGGAGAGTCCTGGTTTATGGGTACTGTTATGAATAGCTATGTACTAGCACCTCCTTTGCCTCTCGAAGTTTTCTTGTTCGGATAATACAAAATAATTTAACTCACATATCTCATTATCAATGTTTTGAACAGTTGTGCAAGCATAAGATTTTATCTCATTTTGACAACTGTCCCATGAGGTAGTAAAGGCATACAGAGGACTCTCCCTCTTGCAGAAAAAGGTCAGGTTCATAGGAATTGAGATCTCCACACATCTTACAACTCATAAGAGCAATGTTTCTGTCCACATCTTCAGACTCTAAGACCTTGGTTCTTTTAGCTCTGTCATGATGTTTAATCCGTGCTAAACCCCCTGTATTTTATAACTTTGACCCCCACCCCTAGGATTACCCAGCCCTGCTGATATGAGCTGGGTTCCGCTCACCTCCACCTGTCCCTGCCACACCGTTCAGACTCAGCATTCTTAAGGACTGGTCCTGATCAGCCTGGCTGTCTGATCATCTGCTTCCTTCAAAAGCTCTCCTTGACCACACCCAACATCCACCCAGCCAGTATTTACTGAACACCACTAATTGCTGAAGACACCAAGATGAGCAAGACAAGTTTCTGTCTTCAAGGGCCTCAGGGTGTGGGAGAAGATATACGTAAGATAACAGACTATGCTTTAGAGACAGCAGAGGCCTCCAAGGAGGAATTAGTCCAATCTTTTTGGGAGGGAGAAGAAGATCATTGCCATGAGCCTTATGCTACAGGCAGGCCAACTATCACTATTAACTGACCAATGTCTATTTTAGCCTCTTTAGAGACACATTATGTGTTTAACAGAGAACATCGAACACCATTTTCTTAGTCAAATAGAATAAAACCATGCTTGTTTGACTGCAAGGGCAGAGAGAGTTAATGCAAAGGTAACATGATTCATAAACCTGAAAGTTTGGTTTTTGTAGATAAAAGGAAAAAATAAAATATGAGCCAAATAAATATTAAAACACT
Source organism: Carlito syrichta (assembly GCF_000164805.1). Lineage (NCBI taxonomy): Eukaryota > Metazoa > Chordata > Mammalia > Primates > Tarsiidae > Carlito > Carlito syrichta. The sequence goes on from NW_007259271.1 coordinate 27,037, forward strand.
AGCTGGCAAAAGAGATGGTTATAATAAGCCAAGTTGGAGTCTAGAGACAGAGATGGGGGTTGGGAGAGGAGACTGGAGGGTCATTTCCAAAGCACATGGCCTATTTTTCAAGTTCTAAATTTGAGAGGCTTTTTTTTTTAATTGGCCTGCTGGCTTTCTGGCCACCTTCACTCTGTGTACACAAAAAGTTGCCTTGCGTGAGTATTGGACAAGACACGTTGTTCTATTATTCTACCAGCAATTCCCATGGTAAGCAATTAAACTGAGTTACTATCTCCTTAATGCAGAAGGATTCAACTCTGAAACCTGAAGAGTAGAGATTAGTAATGAGATGTAGAAACTTCCACTTTATTTTCCAGTGTGGGCTTAGCCCAGCTTGGGAGTAGTTAAGCCATTTCCATCTACCAATCTATTCAGAAGTCAATATGAAATGTATTTTTGACTCAATACTCAGAATAAATACAAGTAGTTTGTATGTCCTCCCTCCTTTCCCATCAACCACTGTAGAAGATGGTCAAGTCAACGTGATAGGATTCTGTCATCATGTAAATTAAAAATAGAAAAATCTTACCTCATCCTGCTGAGTGAAACCCAAAACATTCCCAATGCAACTTTACCTGGCCTAATTCAAATGCCCCAAAGAGGAAAGAAGTAATTGATTATCTTAAAACATTATTTGGTAGTTCTAGGGCTATTCTTTTCATATTATTTTCTTGATTTTTACTCCAAGATTTCATAAGACTCCTACTATTATTCTGTGGATGAGGAGTCCTTCTGCTACTGTGTAATGAATTTGCTTAAACGTTTTCATCTCCAAATTTTTTTAAAGTCAATAAGAGTTAAGTTGCAAAGTTAGGATGTGGATATTTTGACAGTGCCCACCATTCCCTGTGACATTTTCATATTTGCAGCAGACATGTTTCCTATTTTATCAAGCCCATCATTTAATACACATCCAATGAAAGACAAATGGATCTGAGAGATTACACAAGTTGTTACTCTTTGTTTCTGGTAATAAAATGCTGGAGGTCTTTGTGGAACTCAACAGTTGTGCCCATGAACAAAACAAGAGAGATGTATTGGTGGTGGGTTGCTTTGCTATTGTGAGGTGTTAAATATCCAAAGAGTTAAGAACTAACATTATGTTAGAGAAGAGGCAGTTTGCCTCATTCTTTTGTGTTTTGGGTGAAGAATTTTTAAATTAAAGATGTCACTTCTGAGTACACATTATGAGTTCTGCATAAAAAGCAAATAATTGCCTCATGGCAAGAACAAATGTCATTTGGTTCAACAAGTTCCTTAGCATCCCAAGCATCCAGTCAAGGAGCGGAAGGTATATTATAATTTTAGAATGGGGGGAGCAAAGTCAACATGATGGTATCATCACATGAAATGCAAGGTAATTATGTCCTGTCGATGCAAACGCTTCCCAGGCTGAACATTAGGAACTGTTTATTCCCTTCATTGGAACAGATTTGTTTTCTTTCAAATCTGACAAAGCACCTATCTGCTGAGTTAATAATCACTGCTCCCAGCTGGAAGGTAAGTTTGCAGAGTTGATGGAAGGGCTTTTAACAGGAAGGCTCTGAAATGACACTATCATTCCAGATCTAATTTGGCATATGGCACAAAGAGCTGTACTAGGCAAACTTCTCCTGCATCAGAGGCTGTTTCATTTTCCCTGTGCATTTCTTCCTGAAACTTTGCTGCTTTACTTAATCTGGGCTTCACTCTAGGACAAATCCCTGAAATACTTTGGCTTATTTGTCCAGCAGACCAGAGTATCTGGAGGGATTGGAATTATTTGAAATTCCTTGAACCACTTGACTGCAACAGAGTTAGGCCAAACTGTGGACAGCAGGTTAGTTAGTGCACTGGGTCGGCCCTTTCTTCTCCTGTACTGCATGCAGCCCCTGGGGATGTACATGAGGTGGGTCACAAAGTCCATTCAGTACCACAGGGATGGCCAACCTGTAAAAAGGAAAACCACCTGGAGAACCAGGTTTCCATCACAGCCTGTAATTGAAATACTAGCTTGGGGCTGCCTGCCACCCTTGATTCTTTTGAGTAGCCTCTGGACCTCTTCTTTCGGGATCGAGCCAACCCTTGCAGAGAGCAATTTTGATGTCACTGCCTAAGGCTGGGGCACAGGCAGAAATTCTGGCCTGTGCCGAATGCCAAGTGGGGAGTGTGGGTTGTTGCCAAGTAAATTGGTTGAGCTAAAGAGGACACAAAATCACCTTTGTGGCAGGTGTTGTTTCAGTGTTGTCTGCACTCCTGCATAAAAGGAGAAAGAGAGCAACCGAAACAGGATGGCTGGTGACAGAAGTGCCTTACTGTGGTCCACCAAAGGGTGGGAAGCAGCAGTTCCTGCCAAGCCCTCATCCTGGAGCTCCTCTCAATGTCATCAATGGCCAGTGTCTGGCAAAGAGCCCCCTTAACTGCAAGGATGATGAGAGATTGTGGCACCTTTCGTGCCAGTGAACACTCAGATCAGTCTGAGTCAAGAGTAGCCATGTTACACAGTTGTTGCATGGAAGAGTGCCACCTGGCTGATCTAGGAGCACAGGTTTGGCAATAGCGGTTCAGATAGGGAAGCCTGGGAGAGACTCTCAAAGAAGGTTGTTTGATGTTACAGGGTGCTGCTGAGCACACAGGGCTGGCTCCATAATTTTCAGGACCCATTGCAAAATGAAAATGCAGGCCCCTTGTTCAAAAAGCAGGATCAAATGCTGATAAAGGTACTAAAATGTAAAGCTTTTCCCCTTCTTCTTTGATCTTTGTCTACATGTCATCAAGTTTTTTATTTGGTATTCAGTGCCATCCTAAGCAAAAAAAAATAAAATAAAATTTTAAATTATTGGCATGAATTTTGCTGGCCATCTATATATTGCATTATGCAAGTTTTAGGTACAAATATAAGAGCATTTAACTTGTCTATAGAATTGCTGAAATTACATAGTTTGGATTTCATAGCTCATACTTGCATATGTCTTTCATTCTAATCAGAACTCTAGAAATGCTGCACAAAACCAACTCAGTTGTTTTGATTTTACTTCTACATATGAGCACGTGCTACCAATACTCACTCCTTTTGACTTGCTGATGAGTAAGGAAGAACTGAAAGAAAAAGGAACGCTGAGTTGCCCTATCTTTCCCTTTCCTTTTATGTCATTATTTTCAGTGTAAGTGATTGGTCAATACAGAGAGGTAACATGAATAAGAAACGATATGGCAAAGTTTCTTGGTCATTCATGTTTCATGGAAGGTCACATCTGTTCAAAACTAATTAGCCTTCAGCCCTCATTTCCCAGCCTCACCTCTTGACCCTTTTTAAAAATAATTTCTCACCTGGCTGTCTCAATAAGGCCTAGGAAAGAGGAATGATTGCTTTTAACTGTTGACTTCCTTAGAAAGCAATCTCTATGACCTGTAAAGGATGAGTTTTCTCACCAAAAGATATACACTTTTCCTCCTCCACCCCAAAACCTTAATTCTATATGCTAGGTCAGCAAACCTTTTCTGTAAATGGTCACATAGTAAATATTTTAGGCTTTGGAGGCCATGTGGACTCTGTTGTGACTCAACAAAATTCAACTCTGCCATGATAGTGTTAAAGCAGTCATAGGAAATATATAAATAAATAGACACGATTGTGTTTCAATAAAACTTTATTTACAAAAACAGACTGGGAGTTGGATGTGACCTATGGGCTGTAGTAGTTTGCCAGCCTCTTGCTCTAAAGCATCATGCATTTGAGTCCATTCTAATATTTTTAATTCACTAGAACCCATTCTCATATTTTTAATTCACTAACTTATAAATTTTCAAAACCCCTCCCTGAAATTGGGAGCTGCCACATATTTTATATTTGAAAGAAACTAGGGCAGAGATTGGTAACTGACTTTTCTGAGGTTGCAGAGAGCTAAAAATGGACCTCAGAGCACCAGTTTGTCCTACTTGTTGCCAAAAAGCTTTATGATGTGTTTTCTGTCAGCATGCAGTTTTGTATGGCTCTGACACCTGTGACCTACCTCTGCTGTTCTAGGAACAACATTATCACTATTCACCAAAGAATTAGAACTTTTAGTATGAAAATACCACGATTCCTCCCTTCCTTTTGGTGGGTGCTCACAGGGAGGAGGTCTGCTAATCACAGGATTTGCAGCTGCTCCCCACCTCTAGCCAGCTACTTCATGGGAGAGGTAGAAAGGACAGGAAGGGATAGCAACAGGGTAGCCCAGTCACAATGGAATGCTGAACACAAGTGCAAATAATTATTAGGAAGGTGAAAATTACATAGCAACTTGCTCTTATTAATAGTCTACAGAAAAACAGCCCCATTGTACTTCAAAAAGTTAATTGTCCATAGAGTTTTGGAGAAATTCTGCTTATTATCCTGGTGGAATTTTGCAAAGCTGCCATATGAAGATTCTCAACTCATTTTTGGTAATATTTTGTTCTAGAATATTCTCTCAGCTTCCATGACACCATTCCACTTCTTTTGTTCCAAGCTTATGGGAATTTCCTTGTCACATCTCAGCTGGTTTCTCTTTTTTAGATCAACAATGAAACTTCAGTTTCCCACACTATCAAGCCTACATTTCTACTTAAAACCCTCAAAAAAGGTATAAGATTCAAGCATTTAAATATGTTGATACCATTCGATTTTGGTCCATAAATTACTAGAGACTCATGACTGTTCTGCTTCAGAAGATAACAGAGATCAACAAAAATTAGTTGGCATTGCCAAGAATATTATCTGCATAATAACATGCAGTCAATAAACATTTGTTGAATAGATATTGAGATGTATGTCTGTATGAGTAGATGGATAGATGAATAGATGAATGAATAATAATTTCTGAAGCATTATGTTCAGTAGGCATTAGGGAAAATGCTGATATATAAATCAGTGAGTGAAGGAATCAATAGTTAAACAATCTTCCAACAAAGATAAGCTTAAGACCAGATGGTTTCACTGGAGAGTTCTACCAAACATGTAAAAAAGAATTAACACCAATTTTTCTTAAAGTATTCCAGAAGATTGAAGAATAGGGAACAATTCCAATCTCATTCTATGAAGCTAGCATTGCCCTGATATCAAAGCCAGCCAGAGATACTACAAGAAAATGAAACAACAGACCAATATTCTTAATGAACTGAAAATCATCAAGAAAATGCTAGCATACCAAATTCAACAGCATATTAAAAAGATTATACAACATGACCAAGTAGCCTTTATTCCTAGAATGTAAGGATGGTTCAACATATGAAATTCAATCATTATACTACATTAAGAAAGTAAAGGACAAAACCACATGATCATCTCAATTACTGCAAAAAAAAGCATTTGATAAGATTCAACAATCTTTCATAATACAAAATCCTCAGAAAATGAATAATAGGTGGAAACTACCTCAAAATAATAAAGACTATCTATGAAAAGTCCACAGCTGACATCATATGCAATGCTGCAAGACTAAAAACTTTTCCTCTAAGATTAAGCAAATGATGCCCACTGTCACCAATTCTATCCAACATGGCATGGAAAGTCCTAGCCAGAGCAATTAGTTAAGAAAAAAAATCCAAATTGAAAGAAAGAGCTAAGTTAGCTTTATTTGCAGACAATTTGAGCTTATATGTAGAAAACCCTAATACACACATATACACACAAAAACACAAAACTACTAGAATTAACAAATTCAGCAAAAATGCAGGATACAAAGTCAGAGGAAAGTCAGTTGCATTTCTGTGCATGAAAAATTAATAATCAAAAAAGGAAATTAAGAAAATAATTCCATTTACAATAGCACCTAAATAATAAAATACTTAGGAATAAGCCTAACCAATGTGTACACTGAAAACCACAAAGCATTGCTGAAAGAAACTAAAGAAGACAAAAATAGATGGAAAAACATTCCTTGTTCATGGATGAGAAAATTTAATAGATATCAATAGTATACAAAGCAATCTACAAACTCAACACAATCCTTGTCAAAATCCCAATAGCATTTTTACAGAAACAGAAAACAAGTCCTAAAATTTATATAGCATCACAAGTGACCATGAGTAGCCATATCAATTTTTAGAAAGAAGAGCAAAGTTGGAGAATTGACATTTCTTGATTTCAAAACATACTATAAGGCTGCAGTAACCAAACCAAATGGTACTGGCATAAAGACAAACCTATAGTCCAGTAGAACAAAATAGAGTCAAGATATAAACTCTCGCATATAAGATTAAATGATCTTTGAAAAGACTGCCAAGATTGCTCAATGAGAAAAAGTTTCCTCAACAAATGGTGTTGAGAAAACTGGATATCCATATGCAAAGGAATGAAGTTGAACCTTTATTTTATATCTTTTATGTTATAAAAAATTAAATGGATTAATGAGCTAAATGTTAAACCCAAACTGAGAAACTCTTAAGAGAAAACATAGGGGGAAAGCTTAATGACATTGGATTTGATAATGATTTCTTGGATATGGCAACAACAACAAAAATAGATGGTACTACATCAAACTCAAAAACTTTTGTACATCAAAAGATACAATCAACAGGGTGAAGGCCAGGCTCGGTGGCTCAGCCTATAATCCCAGCACTTTGGGTGGCCGAGGCAAGTGGATTGCCTGAGCCCGTGGGTTCAAGACCAGCCTGGGCAACTTGGTGAGACCTCATCTCTACAATAAATAAAATTAACTGGGTGTGGTAGCATGTGCCTGTAGTTCCAGCTACTTGGAAGGCTGAGGCAGAAGGATCGCCAGAGCCCAGCAAGTTGATGCTGGGGTGGCCGTGAGTGTGCCACTATCCTCCAGCCTGGGCAACAGAGTGAGACTCCAACTCAAAAAAAAAAAAAAACCGTTTGAAAATAAGACAACTCACAGAATGGGGGAAAATATTTGTAAATCATATTTATGATAAGGGGTTAATATTCAGAATCTATAAAGAACTTATACAACTTGAGCAAAAAAATCAAATAACCCAATTAAAAAATGGACAAAGGACTTGAATAAACAATTCTCCAAGGATGATAAACAAGTGACCAACAAGCATAGGAAAGAATGTTCAGCATCACTCATCATCAGAGAACTGTAAATCAAACCACAATGAGATATCACCTCACACCCATTAAGATGGATACTATCAAAAAATGAAGAAATAACCACAATTGACCAGGATGTGTAAAAATTGGAACCCGTATGCACTGTTTTTTGGAAAGTAAAATGGGGTAACTGCTATGGAAAACAGTATAGCAATTCCTCAAAAAATTAAAAACATAACTACTATATGATCCAACTGTTAGGGTACAGATAGGGTGAGGGTAGATGGAGAGGAGATAGATGGGGATGGAGGGGGCTCAGCACCACCAGAGCCGGCGTGCTGGAGGTGCACGCTGATCTCCAGAGATCAGAGTAATGCAATGAATTGCAACACACAAAGAGGTGAAATAAGAAAGGATTTAGTTAAGAAAAGTTCACTTCCCACAGACAGGAAGTGGGCCTACACTCTAGATGAGTGTGGGCCCATAGCCTCTTGAGCCCAGCTTTAATTCTCTCCCTTGGCGGTGTTGAAATCAGGTAGGTGTGACTGCCATGACTTCCTTATTGACCATCTGTGAATGTCTTGAAGACCCTGTGACACAGAGACTCACTAATGTCCACCCACATTATCATGACCCCTAGAGAAGGGTGTAATAAGGATCCCTTTACATTCCTATATAACATTCCTTAGAGCTAATAGAGGGTGCATTTCCCCTTATTTCCTGTGCATGCCCAACGGGCAGCCCTATGATCTGCATGACTTTTGTAATCACAAGTTTTGTGATTTGCATAACTTTTGCCTAATGTGTGAAGTCTTAGGCCTTGTAATCTCCCTTGCTCTAGGCAAACTTGATTGCCAATCTGCCAGGCCCTACTGACAAAAGCCACGAGACACTTCCAACACCTGGCACTAGGAAATCTGGACAGAAAACCTTGAAGGGGGGTCCTGGTCACCATGCACTGAGTATACAATGGGTCGATAATGGTCATGTTTGAGAAGTCTGTGTTCCCGAAAAGACAAAGTCGGCAAAGTTAATCTTTACCTAAAGTGTATGCATTTCTCCAAAACATAGCTTCTACTTTCTCATCATTGTGCCAGGGTTTAGGAACAAGATAAAAAAATGCATTTCCCGCTCTCGGTCTGTCCTTTCACCAACAATCCCACTACTGTATTTATATCCAAAATAATTGAAATCAGTATTTCAAATAGGTATTTGCACACCATAGTTAATAACAGCATTATTCAAAATAGCCAAGAAGTGGAAGCAACCCAAATGCCTATTGACAGATGAATGGATTTTTTAAAATGTGGTGTATACATATAGGGAATACAGTGCAGCCTTTAAAAAGCAAAGAAATCTTTTCATGTACTAAAATGTGGACAAACCTTGAGGACAATGCTAAGTAAAAAAGGTGGTTGCAAAAATTTGAATACTGTAGATTACACATAGATGAAGTATCCAAAGTAGTCAAATTCATAGATACGGAAAGCAGAATAGTGGGTACCAGGGGCTGGGGAAAGGAGAAAAAATATTGTTATTCAATGGGTATAAAGCTTCAGTTCTGCAAAGTGAAAAAGTTCTGGAGATATGTTGCACAACAATGTGAATGCATTTAACACGACTGAACTGCACACTTTAAAAATGGTGAATTTTTAAGATGTTAAATTTTATGATAAGTTTTTTTTTTTTTTAACACAGGGGAAAAATGCACAAAGTGCTTGCCAGGGCCAGCTTCAGAAGAAGGGGTTTTAAAAGGGTCCCAGTGTCGTTAGGGCCGCCTCTGGGCTCATAACCACATCCCTTCCCTTCTTCATACCCGCTATCCAGAAGAGGAGAACCTGTGTTACAGCATTCTCAAAATCAGCCAACGTTCTGACTGATTGGACTGGTGGAGGCCACACACCCACAACTGAACTAATTGTATGGGCAAGGGGAGTTGTGGATTGGCTTAAACCAAACAGGGGCTGTCCCTAAAGTGGAAATGGAATCCATATGACCTAGACCACTTGGAAGAGTAACAGTTTCCCAATGGGACAAGGAGTAGCAAACTTTCCTTGTAAAAGGCCACATAATACATATTTTAGGCTTTGTGGGTCTTATGCAACTATTTAACTCTGCCATTGTGTAATGAAGGCAGCCACAGACATTAAGTAAATGAGTGAGCATAGCTGTGTTCCAATAAAACTTTACAGATATTGAAATTTGAATTTCATATAATTTTTATGTGTCATGAAATGTTCTTTTTTAAATAACTCTTAAAAATATAAAACTCATTCTTAGCTCACAGGTAGCTGGTAGGATTTGACCATAGACTGTAGTTTGCAGACCCCAGTTCTAGATAATCTCTTCAAATGCCTTTTGTACTCTTCAAGAGCCATTTGTACTTTCTGTAATACCTGTAATGAGATGACCCTCAGCTGGTGTGTTTACTCAAAATCCTCAACCTGACTTACAACAAGCCATTTGGGTCATGTAGTCTCTTCTCCTTTCCCCAGGTGCACTGAATTGTCATAATGTCTTCATTGCCATAGAACACTTGAGAAATACAGGACAACACACTGTTAAATATTAAAGATAATGATTCTTCCCATCTAGCATTATTGAAAATTAAGGACATGACTTCAACTCTGTAGATACAATTTATAGAGTTAAGTTAAAACTCTGTTATGGACTAAGCAATTGTTCTTTTATTTTTGTTCACCTTTAGCAGTGACTTTTTTTTTTTTTTTTTTAGCTTAAGTATTTAGCAGACTGAAACTGTCTTCAGAATGATATATTTCTTAAAGGCTTTATTTTCCAGTCATTGAATAGAGTGCTATTATGTAAATGATTGAAGCAAGTATTCTAAATGTGGGTTTAAAGATCTTCAGGGTCAGAGGGTGATCCTGGGGAGAGAGAGATGGGAGATAGAGCTGAACAATAAGGTGAAGAGAAGGATAAAGTCAAAGAAGCGTTTAAATTCTTATAAGGAGCAGTTTTGGCTGGATCTCTGGAAAAAGATGAAAAGAAAATAGGCTTGGGAAAAAGTAAAATTTGCTGGAATAGCATGGGGCTATAAGAAGGCAATGATTTTTTTTAAAAACGAAAATGGAAAATTTTGGAATGATTTGATCAAATGTATTTTGGTAGCCTTTGGATTTTGTTCAAATATCTTTAGTATATATAATGACTTTGTTTTAATTGTTCACTGTTTATGACTTACCTACTTCTTTTTAAAAAATAATCTGAGTCTCAACTAGCATGTGGCACCCTTATATGAGTGATAGAAAATACCACCTTTGGATCACTGTGTCCCACCAGTGGCATCTTTGTGCTGTTTCAGGATTCTGTGAGAGAACTAGATTTCAATCCTCACTGGCCTCCTTGGCCAAGACTACTTCAGAGCCATTTGTACTGGCCTAGGTCTAAGGTGGTTAATGATAAAAGACACATATGATTGGGTGGCAGTGCACTCGAGTTCCCCAGGTGGACTTTCCAAATAAGATCAAAAAGCCATTTAGGGGACAGGGCTGTGAAGGACCAAGCAAAATGAACCTGCATAAACACCAGTGTGTGTATTGAATGGAGGTCTCCCTCATCTAGCTTCTTACTAAACGAAATTGTTGCAATTCTGGCAGATTACAATTTATGAACTCTAGAATTTTTATTATAACAATTGCTTTAATGGCAATTGATTTTCTAATGCCTACTTTACAGTGCCTTCCTTCTGTGATCTCTTAAGCTCTTGAATGTGAGGCACATTCAAGGTCAAGGAGAGAACTTTGCCTTTTCCTCTGAGTGTGTCCATGACGCTTTTGCAGTTTACCTGTTTTCTCTAGAAATTTTGTTGTTGTTATTTCCTTTTTTCTTTCTTTTTTCCCCCAAGATTTACCCTTACAGTAAACTCTGTCCTCAACATAGCTTTGGCTTTAAATGTGCCTTCTAATAGCAGACCCTTTACAAAACACCCTACTGCCAGAATCCCTTTTAATTTATAGTTTATAATCTTCTAATGACCAGGAAACCAGTTGACTGGGGTTGTTAGAACTATTTGTAAGATAAACGTTTAATAAGCTCTAAGTGAGGGCCTCACGGGTTCTCATCAAACAAGTGAGCTTGAGATTGAGTGGTATCTCCTTGAGTGCTCGAAAACTCTTTCAATTGGACGTCTCTATATCCTTTCCAATGCTTGATTGTTATATTCCAGATGGTTGCATTTTAAGGAATGTGATTGCTACATAATGGTAAGGTAGAGCGTATTTATTATCTGTGAAATAAAAGCTAAGTTGCAGGAAAGCCTGTTGGTTAGGGATGTGAGGCCTGGAGTGAGGTGCCTGGGACTGGGTCCTCTGTACCACTTCCCAGTTGTGTGAGGGTAGGCAAGCTGCCTAACCTTTCTGTATCTTGATTCACTCATCTGTCAAATAATCACAATAGCAGCACCTACTCTACTGAATTGTAAGAGAGTGTCAAAAGACAAGCTTGAAACAAGTTTAGCTATAGAGCTAATTGACTTATATTTGTGATTAATGAATCTGTGAGAACTCCCTTGGGCAATGGTGAAACAGTGAGTTTTGTAAAGTGGGAACAAGGAAATGACAAAAAAAACTGATTGGTTAACTTCAGGTTACTTTTTTGTAAAGATTAAAGCAGAGGGGACATTCTTATTCTGCTTATTCAGGCAGAATGAAATATCTTGTTTTCAGGAATAACTGGTCTATTTTGGGACTAGCTTCTTCTTAAAGTCCCAGTTTGATTGTATGACATTTAGCATGAGTGACTCCACTTTGGTTTGATCTGGTCTTGTTGGGGCCTAGTGCAAGAGCTCAGCCCAAAACAATGTTCTCCCATAACTTTTATTTAATAAATATTAAATAATTTATGTGAAGTGCTAAAAATAGAAATACTCATATTTTAGTTTTTATTTTTATTATTATTGTTGTTATTATTATTATTATTATTATTATTATTATTATGAGAAGGAAGAAGAGAACATGTAAGGAATCATGGTCTCCAAACAGATAGTAAGTTAAGTATCATCAGTATGACTGATGTCTTGATATAGATGTGTATTCCTTTTCTGATACTAGTTGCTTTGAAATATACAAAGTTCTAGGTATGGTGGCCATGAGTCAAATTGTAAGTTTATTATGTTTGACCTTGATATTCTCTGCCTCCTCTTTTAGTCCCTGTTCTCTACAGTATTACCTCCTTGATGCCCTCATTCTTCTCCAATTAGAACCTGCATTGAGGAAGGAATCCAATAGAGCTAATCACACTAGAGTCTGACTGAGGAACCCATGTAGTACTCTTCCCAGGGGTATTTGCATTTTCTTAAAGGTTACAATGTCTTTAACTGGACAACTGAATCTAATGGTAGAAGTTCTGGTAGCAAAGGGTGCCCCCCCGCCGCTCCTTGCACTTTTCTGCCCATTCTTATAATGCCCTCTCTTTGCTATACATTCAGTATCTCCATGATCTGGGCACTTTTGTATCAATATTTAAACATGAATAATTGGTTACTACCCTAATCAATAAACAATATAATAAAATAAAACTCCCTTACAACCTCTCCATACCTGTGATTTTACTTTTTCTTCTCTACGTATGAGAATCTCAGAATCATGGCCCCCCTTGGTTGTCTCCATTGCTTCACTAGTCAGCTCCCTGGAGCCTGCCATAACTCCCTCAATAGACTGCCTTCACTGAAGTGTTAAATGTAATGGACATTTTCAAGTGACTTTTTATTCAAAAATTAAACCAGAATATAGAAATTGTGATAACAGTAGATTCTATACAGTGGTAACAAAGACTATTCTAGAGGTACAAATTTCAATATTTCAATATTGATAAATCTCAGACATATAATGTTGAGTGAAAAAATAAGTTGCTAAAGAATATCTGTAATATGATGCTATCTTAAAGTTTAAAAATATGCAATATATAACTGAGTATAGGCATATATAACAGTAGTGGATGTCTTAGAATTTTAGGTTGTTTCTAGGAAGAGAGCAAGAGGTAGATTTGTAGCTTATATTTGTAGATTTTTAATTTGTAGTTAGGTGGTAGATATTTATTTCTATTATTATCTCTACTTTTTAAACAACTTATTGTGGTATAACTTACATACCATAAAATTCACTTGGTTTTGGTTTGTGTGTACAACTCAATGCCTTTTGGTAAACTTACAGTTGTGCAACTGTCACCACAATCTAATTTTAGAACACATTTATTATGCTCAAAATAAATCTTGTCCCCATTTGCAAACACTCCCTGTTCTCATCCCCAACCTCAGACATCCACTAATATACTTTCTGTCTCTATAGATTTGCTTATTCTGGATATTTTATATACATGCAATCAATTACACAATAAATGATCTTTTGTGGCTGGCCATTCATGTTATAGTTTGTGTCAGTATTTTATTCCTTTTTGTGGCTGAATAACATCTCATTGTATGGATGGATCACATTTTGTTTATACGTTCATCAGATGATGGACATTTGGGCTATTTTTACTGCTTAAACATTCATGTGCAAGTCTTTGTGTGTGAACATATGATTTTATTTCTCTTAGGTAGATACCTAAGAGTGGAATTGCTAGATCATATGGTTACTCTGTGCTTAACTTTTAAAAGAACTTGTCAGTTGTTTTCCATTTGACATTCCTTTCAGTAACGTGTGAGTACTCCCATTTCTCCACATCCTTGCCAATACTTGTGGTTATCTTTCTTTTTTATTATAGTCATCCTAGTGGTAGTGAGGCAGCATCTGAGTGTTTTGATTTGCATTTCCCCATGGTTAATGATGTTGAGGATCTTCCCATATGCCTATTGACCATTATTTTTGACCAATATATTTTATACATTGACCAATATGCCTATTCTTTATTTATTTGGAGAAATAGTTAATCAAATCTTTTGCCCACTTTTAAATTGGGTCATTTGTAGCCTATTAATAAGTTGGAAGTATTCTTTATATATTCAGGATAAAATATCTCTTTTTGTTTCCTGCAACAGTTTTGTGATTATTTTTTTCTCAGTCTGAGAGTGCTACAGGGGAGGTAATTTAAAGTTTGAGGGCCTTCGAAGTGTATCCTCTCAGGAGCAGCACTGATTAGCAATTCCCACAAGCATGTAGCCCTCTGTGGGCTCTCCTGGTGAGTTCGTTCCCTTGGTGTGACCAATTCATCAAAGTATAGTCTGTCTGTGTCACTCTCCCGACAGCTGGAGCTGGGTGCAGTCTGACATTAGCCGTCATCTGCCCTGAATTTTAATTTTAAGCACCTTCGGTACTGATGTTCACTCCTGAAATCTAGAGCAGCCAGAGTTAGTGACAGGAGCTTATAATGAGATCCTTTTCTGGGGTATTATTCTTAATACATGCATAGGTTTTCCTCTCGGTCACAAAGAGCCCTTTGGGGCAAGAGGCGTTGTTAGCAGTTGACGGAGTGCAGAAAGTGCTGACTCGAGAGAAGTCCATTTGGAAAGGACTTTAGAGTAATCCTAATGTCAGTTCCACTCATCACACGTCTCCCTCTGGATCCTTTTCCCTTTGCCCTCCAATGCCATCCTTTATAACACACTCTCTAAATCTTCCTCTTGTGTGTGCTGCAGCCATCTGGTGGTCAAATGGGCATAAAAAGTGCCTTTGATAACATCGTGGAAATTGTGATTCAGGAAGCACCTTGTGTTTTCAAGAGAGATAATTGATCGGTGACAACACAGGTCTTAAATTTCCAGAAGACGTTATCATATGACAAAATAGTCCAAGTTTTTACTAATTCAAAAAGATTTCTTATACTTTAAAATATTGTTGTGATGTACATCAGTGACATATCAACAAAGGAAATTGCTCACAGGTGGCGCTTGTTAAATTCTCGATCTTTCACAACACATTAGGTTGTAAGTGCTGCTCCTGAGATTCCCAGGAGTCACAGCCCTAGAATTAAAGTTTAAAAAAAGAGGGTTTTTTCTTATCTACAGTCTGTCTTCATCTGCTACATCCAGTCAGTTTCATAGCTTATTGTATAATCAAGATCGAATTTTGGAAAGCTAGAAAAAAATAGTCAAACAATTCCTAAAGAAAATAATGACTTTTATTGATCATTTTGTCTTTGAAATTATGAACTCATAATCGGTAAGTCTCTTGAGGGACAAATATCATTTGAGTGACTATGGAGGATCCACATTTTTCATAGTGCTTAATTAAAGCTGCTACTGATTTTCCAATTGCTGAAGAATACAGTGTTAGTGGCATCTTTCAAGCTGATCCTCACCTAGAGAACTCACTAGAGGTGTCTCCACTCATGTTGCCTGGTATTTAGCCTCATTTCTTCCTCCATTAATTTACATTTCTTGTTAGTTTATTGGCACTGCTTCTCTTGCTGTAAATGATCCTTGCTAATCCTTTGGGTTTAAGGCTTGAATATTAATTAGCCCTTACTCAACCTCAGAAGTTTGAGTTACAGTTATTTTGTCTTCTTTGTGAAACATAAGCAAATCGCCATACCCTCAGAATCTGGATTGTTGGTGCTGGTGGTAGTGATTTGTTTTTTTTAGTTTGCTTTGCATTTCTGAAACTCCTCCACTCAGGCTAAATATTCTCCCATTTTTAAATATCTGCATGACATCCAGATGTAGAAAGTAATAGAATCTAGTTCAACATACTTGAAAACACCTCTGCAAGGATGAGTTCCTGACTATCTGGAACCCAACCACCACAATGCATTTGCCTATTTTCATGTATTGTGTTCTACTAGCAAAACTTTCTTACAGAACTGGGATGCCATAGTTGGAATTTTTCCTAAGGTGATAGACAAGGCTTCTCAAATTTTCATTTCAAGGAAAATTTAAAGTGTGAGAAGTCTTTTTGGCTCAGCAGAAAATTGAAATGTTCTCTCATGCAATAACTTTTGGTATTTAAATTTTTTTCTATTATTACCCATCACCCAATCAATACATAGGAATGTGGTAGTTAATTACCAATGCCAAATGATGTATTAGTTATTATGAGAAATAGGAAAAAACCCAAAATGTGGCCTTGATTTCAAGGAACTTGAATTTGCACATCTATTCATTTATTCAACTAATATTTGCTAAATATCTACTATAAGCCAGGCACATAATCTAGTTGAAGCAAAATAAACATAGCAAAAATATCTAACAACTGTGTAGTAGGAGATCAGAAACAGGACAAAACCCACAGGAGGAAGTAGCCGGCAGAGCTAAGATAGCTCATCTTCCTCACAGCAGTCTTCTAGTAACTTCTTCCACTTTTGGTGTAGTTGCAAGCCTCTATGGCCTGATCCATACTGCATGGGCCTCCTCATATTAGAAATACTTTCCAGGTGAGAAGATAGCAGTATTGCTAAGTGAAAGACTCCTATTTGAAGCATATTAATCTTTGTTCC
This sequence comes from Carlito syrichta, assembly GCF_000164805.1. NCBI lineage: Eukaryota > Metazoa > Chordata > Mammalia > Primates > Tarsiidae > Carlito > Carlito syrichta. The sequence goes on from NW_007259271.1 coordinate 43,472, forward strand.
AAGGGAGTATTATTTACAACATAGATGTACTGTGTGTAAAAAAAACTAGTGTCAGGAGCCCTAAATAAACCTCACCTTTAAAAGCCTCTTTTTTATATTGATATTTAACTCGGTATCCAGAATCATCTAGAATCACTTATTTATCAACCCACCCAAGTTGGTTCTCTCATTGTATCAGTTACCTGTTGCTGCATAACAAATTACTCCAACATTTAGTGGCTTAAAACAACATACATTTATTATATCCTGTGGGTCAGAAATTTGGGCAAGGCTAAGTGAGTCCTCTGCCCCAGCGTCTCTCATAAGGCTGCAATCAAAGATTTGACTGGGGTTGAGAATCTCATTTGAAAGTTGAATTGAAGCTGGGCTCAGTGGCTCAGCCTGCTATCCCATGCTTTGGGAGGCTGAGGTGAGTGAATTGCCTGAGCCCGTGGGTTCGAGACCCACCTGGGCAACTTGGTGAGACCTCATCTTACAATAAATCAGAAAAAAATCAGCCGGGCATGGTAGCGCGTGCCTGTAATTCCAGCTACTCAGAAGGCTGAGGCGGAAGGATCGACGGAGCCCAATGGGTAGAGGCTGCAGTGACCGGGAGTGGTCACTGCACTCCAGTCTGGGCGACAGAATGAGACTCCAACTCAAAAAAAAAAAAAAAAAAAAGTTGAAGTGAGAAAGGATCTACTTCCAAGCTTACTCAGGGTTATTGACAGGATTCAGTTGCTCCAGGGTTATTGAGCTGAGGGCCTCAGTTGGTAGTTTACCTGAAGCCTCAATTTCTTGCCATGTGGGCTTTCCCGGCATAGCTGCTTATTTTATCAAAACATGCAAGCTGAGAAAGTCAAAGAGAAAGTATGCTGGCAGGATGGAAATTTTAATTTTTGCAACTTAATCATTGAGGTGATAGCTCCTCAGTGGTGGCATATTCTGTTAGTTAGAAGCAAGTTATTCAAGGGAAGAAGAATACATAAGGCAGTGAATATCAAGAGATGAAGATCATTGTTCAGCAAATATTTATCAATTATTTGACATGTTAGTCATTAAGGTGTAACTGTGATTCATAAGTGGTCTTTGTCCTCAAGGTAGTCACAGTCTGCTTGAGCACATGGACACATCAATCTCTAACTCTAATTTCACATGGAAAATCATACAGTAGAGGCAGATTCAAAACACAATAAGAACATGGAAAAGAGAGAAGCCTTTTGTTATGAAGGATCCATTGACCAGAATGCCATTTCACAATTAAAAACAAATTTAGTATTTTTTAGTCTGTTCAGGCTACCGCATTTTAAAAAATTATAAACTGGGTAGCTTATAAACTGCAGAAATTTATTTCACACCATTCTGGAAGCTGGGAAGTTCAAGATCAAGGCACCAGCAAATTCGGTGTTGATTGAGGGCTCATTTTCTGGTTCATAGATAGTTTATTTTAGCTGTGTCCTCACATAGCAGAGGGACAAACTAGCTCTCTAGGATCTCTTTTATAAGAGCACTAATTCTACGAGGTGGAGGCTTTATGACTTTATCACCTCCCAAAGGCCTTACCTCTTAATACCATGACCTTGGGGGTTAGGGTTCAACATACAAATTTTGAGGTGCACCGGGCTTGGTGGCTCAGTCTGTAATCCCAGCACTTTGGGAGTCCAAGGCGAGTGGATTGCCTGAGCCCGTGGGTTCGAGACCCACCTGGGCAACTTGGCGAGATCTCATCTCTACAATAAAATCCAAAATTAACTAAGAATGGTAGGGCATACCTGTAGTTCCGGCTACTTGAGAGGCTGAGGCGGAAGGATCGCTGGAGTCCAGCTGGTCGACACTGGAGTGGCCATGAGCATGCCACTGCACTCCAGCCTGGGCAACAGAGTGAGACTCCCAACTCAAAAAAAAATTTTTTTTTGAGGTAACACATTCAGACTATAGTACTTCTTCTATTAGACCTTCTTTCACATTCTTCTTTTCCCTCAACTACTTTCCTAAAAGAGATTATGGCTCCTAAGAAATCAAGTAAGTAGGAATGATTTTCTAAGTGTAAAACACAACAAAATGAAAGGCATAGAGATGTAATGAAGTGTGACACATGCTAGAAATGATAGAATTGCAATATGACTAGAATGTTGTAGATGTAGTCATGGATGGAGAATTGTAATGGCAGAAAATGAGTCTAGAAAGATAAATTGAAGTCATTAGAAAAAGGAATGTGAGCGTTAATACTGTGCCATGGAGTTGGAGTTTCATCATACAAAAAGTAGAGGGTCAATGACAATCTCTATTAGTAGAAAAACACGGTAAAATGCATGCTGTAGAAGGAAACCTCAGAGCAGGGTGGAGGATCTACTTAGATACTAGACAGGAGGTTGAGATAATACTTCAAAGAGAATTGGTAATGCTGTAAAATGAGATACAGGTTTTTTAAAGTTCATAGAGATAAAGAGTTCAAAATCAGGAGATATTTTAGGGATTGAATTGTTAGTATTGTTAGATCGAGGAAAGAGTTGTGAGAAGTGAGGAAAGGATATGGAAGAGCTAAGAATTTCTCTGAAATTTCTGTCTCAGGAGAATAAAAGTCCCTTAAAAGAGGAACCATGTCTTAGTTGACTTCAGAGTCTCAACATTTTAATTGTGCCAGAGTCTTGCTTGATATTTGATGGACAGGGGAATGGACAGATGAATGGGTAGACAGATGAATAGATTAATGGATGAATGGATGGTGGATGGATGATGCACAAATGAATAGCTGGGCAGGTGGGTGGATTAGTGGATGGATGGATGGATGGATGGATGGATGGATGGATGGATGGATGGATGGATGGATGATGACTGGCTAAGTAATATGGAGGGATGGATGGATGGATGGATGGATGGATGGATGGATGGATGGATGGATGGATAATATTGTCAATCATTCAAGGGGATACAGGAGAGAAATTGGTTTTTGGAACAGAAGAGAGAATGGACAGAAAGAAGAATAATACCCTCTGATAGGTAATGTGGCAGTGGAAAGAACTAGGAGACCCTTTAAAAAATTAACCCAGTTTTCTTCTTTATAGTAATTCATGGCATTGCTATTTTTCACTGGAAATTTGTTGTTTCATCACATGCAACAAATTTCAAGAAACAGTAAGTTTCTTTAGAGAATAAAACTAATTCTCTGTGCACATGATACTAATATTTTGGCAACCCATTAAATTTCTCAATGCTTTACCCAAAACATTATACTAAGTAACCACCACCGGGCCACTGAAGTCATTTAGCATTCCTTCCATTTTTGTAAGGGATATGAAGAATACTGATTTTGTTCCCAGAAACTCAAATAGAAAAGTTCCCTCATTTCATATGCTATGCTAACCTTACCTTTAACTTTCTACCAATTGCCCAACTATACCTCTTGGCAATCTTCATATTTCACGAACATCAGATTTTTTTGAGATAGTGCTTCTCAAACATTAAAGTTCACCATCTGGAGACCTAGTTAAAAGTGTTAATTCTGATCTTGAGGTCTGAGTGGGACTTGAGATTCTGTATTGGGGGAGGGAACAAGATCTTGCTCTGTTGTCCAGGTTGAAATGCAGTGGCATAGCCAAAGCTCACTGTAGCCTTGAACACCTGGATTCAAGCAATTCTAATCCTGCCTCTACCTCCTGAGTTGCTGGGCCTATAGGTGCATGCCAACATGCCTGTCTTTTTTTTTTTTTTTTTTTTTTTTTGAGTTGGAGTCTCATTCTGTTGCCCAAACTGGAGTGCAATGGCCGCTCCTGGCCACCGCAGCCTCGACCTGCTGGGCTCCGGCCATCCTTCCGCCTCAGCCTTCCAAGTAGCTGAAGCTACAGGCGTGCGCTATCACGCCCGGCTGATTTTTTGATTTATTGTAGAGATGAGGTCTCACCAAGTTACCCAGGCAGGTCTCGAACCCGCAGGCTCAGGCAATCCACTCACCTCAGCCTCCCAAAGCGTGAAATTACAGACTGAGCCACCAAGCCTGGCTTTTTATTTTTTGTTAAGTTTTGTGGAGACAGGGTCTTGCTATCGTGCCCAGGATGGTCTTGAACTCCTGGTCTCAGGCGATCCTTCTGCCTTGGTCTCTCAAAGTGCTGGGATTATAGGCATGAGCCATCATGCCCAGCTGGGATTCTGTGTTTCTAACAAGGTTGCAGGCAATATTGATGCTGCTGATCCATGAACCACACTTTGAGTGGTGAGGATCTTAAGGTATCATTCAATATTGGTGACTTGGCTGACATCACATTTGTTGTTGACACAGTTAGTCTGTCAGCTGCCTTTCAATCCAAAATTTCATTTACCTCCTGCCCTCATTCATAGCCTCCCTGCGTGATTTTATATTATCTATTCCTTCTCCGATGCTTCCAGCTCCTCCAACTTAATAATAATATGCGGAGGCAGCTCCAACATGCTGTCTTTCCCTCCTCCAGATTCCTAATGAAGCTGTCAAATAAGACCTTCTCACCACCCTCTTCTGCTTTCCCTCACCATTTTTTAGTTTAGTGCTTTGTTTACAGTCCTTATGTTTAGTCTTTAGCCTCTTGTTCCTGAAAGTCTACAAACATCCCCTATCAATTAAGGTTCAGAGATCAGGGATCAAATGCACTTCTTGAGTAAGAATTTGGGGTCTGATAACTTACAGTGTTTGGGAGGTCAGCAACATGTGTAACAAAACAAATGAGAAAAGCATCAGCATGGGTCACTGAAGAATAATGTCTTCGCTGGAAATAGGGCAGCTCAAATCTCAACCTTCCTGCAAAACAAATGCATGACCTTGAGGAAATCGCTTACCCTACCTGAGCCAACATTTTAGCAGCTGTAAAATAGTACATTAAATTTAGATGATCTCTATGGTCTGTTAAAATTAATTATGTAGAGGCCAACTTAGCCTCATATCTTCATTATATGTTTAAATGAGAATAGAGGTTCCTAACATGAAGCTCATGGATCTCCAAGGACTTTGTAGATAAAATTCAGAATGTCCATGAACTTGACTAGGGGGGTGGATTTCATTTTTACTTTCAGCTGACTTCTGACTTTTTTTGAGCAATGTCTTTAATCAGGAATGTAAGCAACAGACCAGAGTAGTATTTGCAGTGCTCATGGTTTAGTCACCAATAGAAACCACAAGTATATATTATGTCATATTACAGTTTTGTAGATATTAAGTATCATTCATGCTTACAACTTATTCAAGATTTTGGCACTCATTAAACCCTCCACTACATCTTCTCATTGAACATACTAATAAAGAAGTACATCTATTATTAAAGCCCAGAGGCTGTCAATAAGGGGAGATTTTGCCCCAGTCGGCACATCTGACAATGTATGGAATAATTTTTGGTTGTTATAATTGGGAAAGGGAGTTTTATTGCCATCCGGTGAGTAGAGTCCAGGGATGCTGCTGAACAGCCTACAGTGTGCAGGACAGTCTTTCCCAAGAAAGAGCTATCCAGTTCAAAATGTCAGCAGTGCTGAGGTTGAGAAACCTGCTATAGCCCTTTTGAAATATTATTTTGATAACTATGTTTTAATTTAATCAATTTTCTTTGTAATCCTGTGTATCTCATTTTATGCATTTACAAAAAAACTTTGTTCTTAGAAGTGGTCCCATGGCCTTATTGGACTGTAAAGGAAGTCTATGGCACAACACGTTAAAAACCCCTGAGTAAGGAGTTAGTAAATGCCATCCATCTAAATTTGAATCTTTTGATTTGTAGACTAGGAAACTGAAGCTCAAATACTTGACCCGTGAAGACAGCATGACATAATGGAAAGAGCAGGTTTGTTAAAATCAGACGAGGTTCAAATACCAAGGTTCAAATGGCAGTTCCACTCTTACTGCTTATAGGACTTCCACCAAATTGAACTTTTCTTGGAATTAGTTTTCTCATCTGCAAGACATGTAAAACTGTCCTTCACATAGAGTAGGAATCAGCAAACTACAACTCACAGGCCAAATACAACTTGCAGTCTCTTTTTGTCAATAAAGTTTTATTGGAACACAACTACGTCCATTTGTTTCCATAGACTCCATGTCTATTTTTGCATTACAATGGCAGTTTGGTTACAACACAAACCTTACAACCCACAAAGTCCAAAATATTCACTCTCTGACCTTTTACAGAAAAAGTTTGCTAACTCCTGACTTGGAATATAGCTGTGAGGGAAAAGGGACACAAGGTGTATGAAGATTTAGCTCACTGCCTAGTACAGAGTAACCTGAAATAAATGTAGTCCATTCTCCCCTTCAAGTCAGAGATTTTTGTGAAAAGACATAACATTGTTCTGGGTCCACATGATTTATTTGAACCAAAGAGGAATCTAAAAGTCAGAAGATATGCGAGGCGCAGTGGTTCACGCCTGTAATCTCAGCACTTTGAGAGGCAGAGGCAAGAGGGTTGCCTGAGCCCAGGAGTTCAAGACCAGCCTGGGCAACATGGCAAAACCTCGTCTCTACAATAAATCAAAAAAATTAGCCAGGAGTGGTAGCGTGCACCTGTAGTTCCAGCTACTTGAAAGGCTGAGGCAGAAGGATTGCCTTATCCCAGCAGGTCGAGGCTGTGGTGGCTGTAAGTGTGCCACTGCACTTCAGCCTGGGCAACGGAGTGAGACTGCCACTCAAAAATAACAAAAAAATTTCTTAATAGTCAGAAAATATATGAGGAATAACGTAATAAGGTTTATAAATAAGTTTTGAAGAAGTTAAATGATCCCATAGTATATTTAAATATGATTATATCCTGTATTTATCAAAGGTCTTAAAATGACTTCCAACCCAATAAATAGCAATAAATTTTAAAATATATTCTAATTGTCTCCAGAAGATAAATATGGTAGAAGGCTAACATATTGCCTGTAACCGAACTTTATACTCAACATCGAGCTTCCAGGCAGCCATGGTAAAAAGAAAAACATGAAAAATTATATAACACCTGTTAATAGAAAAAAAAAGGAATACACTTGATTTTAAGGGGATGAGAGGTTTTTATTCTAATACAAATTTTAGGATGAATTGCTCACAGAGATGTTTATAGACAGTTTAGAATTTAAAGCAAAAATTGGAATTAACAAAAGAAATTACTTTTAAAAATATCTGAGCTCTCCTTCTCTACCCACCACCTTTTAAACCTCTTTGACAAAAAGTTTGCTATAAATAGTACAGTAAATTATCTCTGGAAAATAAAAAGTTTGGTGTTTAGGTGGGTGAACACATTTAACACAGCGGAATAGTTCTATGAGTTTCGAAAAGGAACACATGTTAAAAAAGGAGGATCATTTAAGCGGAAAGAATTTGATGTCTGAGAAAAAGGCAGAATGATTGTTTTGTTAAAATAATTATCATTCGATGCACTAAAGTTGCAAACTCCAAATTATTAATTCCTCTCTTTCAAGTTTAGTTTCTAGGTAGAGGTCAGCCTATTTTAGCAACCGGTTTTAAGGGGCTTTAAATGATATCGGTCTGGTTTCTGCACATGATTAAGTACCTTCAAAAATTCAAAACATTTTAAAGAAGTATATGTGTTTGTGTATATATACATATTTCTATTTACTCAATTAATTGTACATTAATTTTCTGAATTTATTAACAACTTTCCCAGGATCTAAATACTTGTACATTTCACAAAGCTAATAAACCAAATTTATAAATACGATGAAACAGAGGTCTTCTTTTGTTTTGCTTTTTAACTTTATACTATGTTACATACATTATTTAGATTTCAACTTAAAATGAAAAGACTAAATCAATTACTCAATTATATACTTTATCTGGGAATTACAAGCTATTATCTCAATAGGCCATATTTCTCTTAACTAGTCAAACACATACAACCCCAAATTTGTGCAGATGCCTTAACCAAAAAATATTCATACAAGTGTTTTGAGTTTCTCAGTTATTCCTGTTCTCAATTGCAAAGTTTCCCAGGGTTAAAAGATGTTTGGCAACTCAGGAAGTCAAAGACAGTTTCAGTTACTGAAATGACTTTTAACTAGAGATTTCAATTGAATGCTGAGATTTGGAATAGTAGACATCCAAAATGATTCTTCTCACACCAATAAACAGTCATTTTATCCCATGAAATCTGAAATTTGCCTTTTTGGTATGCTGGAGATTTTGACCAACCAGTGATTTCATTCAGGAACTCACCAGTTCCTTCTCATGAACCTGAATGGGTTATTTTAACCCTATACTGTTTACCTAGCTGCTATTGGTAAACCCATAGCTTCACAGGGTGCAGTCATGCTGCCAAGCTCTTTGGAGGTGAACGATATACGATACTCAATCCTTTCTTCTACAAAAGAATGGCAAACCCCACCCAGGTTAGTCGTTTGATTGGATTTTGCATTGTTTTGTCTCTGTATCTGTATAAATGCCATTTCTGTGTAATTTTAAGATAATTGAACTAGGTAGAATATTGCATCTTTCGGAGTCCGAATCTACCACATTCATGGAGATTTACATCTGATCCTCTTGAATTCTTTACCTGGCTGTCTAGCCTGTCACCACAACTTGTAAGGCTCTTCTTTTAACACACCAAATCATAGAATTTTGTTGATTCTAGGGATGTTTTCTATGGCTCCCTCAAACTCAACCATTCCCTCTGGATCTACTGCAGAATAAGAGCTTTTCTCATTTATGTCACTCTGTCATCAGGACCAAAGTATAAGATCCATCAAAGTTTCCCTGGGTGGTAGGTGCCCTAGGGCAGTTGCCATGAATCAAGTGCAAAAAGAAAAACCCCAGAGCTTTCCAAAATTAATTCAAATGGGCATAACTCTTTTGGAAATTGTGTAGCACATGTTGCCAGGCCAGGGGGATAGACTCTGTGTGCTATTTTAATGAGCCCACACACTGTGGTTTTAGCTACAGCCTCCCATATTTCAGTTTATTTTAGAAAGAGCCAGAAAATGATGTTTAATGGTGAACTGCAAGGAGACAGGCAGGGAGGCGGGGCAGATGGCATGAAGTGTTCTTTCTGCACTCAAAGGCATGGGCCAACTCTTTATTAAAACATTCTTTTCACTTTAGGGCCCCATAGCTTAAGGGAAATTTGAAAAATTAAGCATGAGTTCCAACCAGTGGCTCATCTAGGAAGTAGGAATTAAAAACTCTAATTAGCAGTAAGCCACTTGACTTATCTTTATTGTGTGACAGTTAGCTGTCTCGTTTAAAACCACTGCTAGTAACAGCTGGAAAAGAAAGTGACTGGAGAACAGTGTCATTTAAAACCATCACTTTCAGCTGCAGTTTCAATATGTCAATGAAAGAGTTGTCCAAATGTTGGCATATCATTTTCTAATGAATTTTAGTTTTATGATAGCCATCATTTAGTGAAATATATTGTATTCAACAACTGTCTTTATTCCTGTTATCTTACTAGCTCGTGGGCAGCTCTATTTCAGTCTGTCCTTATGACTGGAGTGTTTTCCAATTATTGGTTAATTGGCCAGAAACTGGAACATGGAATGTCCTTTTCTATAGAAATAATGTTAGAAGCTAGAAGCAGTGGCAAAATTCCAGGCCAGCCCACAAGGGGTACCTGGTTAAAATATAATTCAGCTGTATTTGGGAATACAGAGGGTTTTTGCCTCATAGTTTTTTTCATGTGGCAATATATTATGACCCATGTACCTCAGTCTTGCTACCACAAGAGCAGTAGTGGCAGATGAGTCCACCCAGCATACACCATGGAGTTGAGTCCAGCCAAGCCTTTACCTGCCACCGGCCAGGTCTTCCTCTATTATAACACTGGTACCTGACATGTATGGCCATCGTTGGAGTGACATGTAAACATGATGAGACCAATAATAAGAACAGTTAATATTTATTCAATGTTTATGAGATGCCCTTCACTGATCAAGTCACACCTTCAACATTCCAACAGAATGGAGTTTTCCCACTTCACAGAGGAGGAGCCAAGGGACAGAACTGTCAATTAACTTGCCCAAGGTCACACAGCTAGCAAAAGCAGAACTCTTTCAAATCCAAGTGGTCTGGCTCCAGAAGTTATGGTCTTGGTCACTATAGTCCAGGTGTCAGCAGACCACCACCTGTTACCTTATAGCCTGAAAGCTAAGAATACTTTTAAAGAGTGGGGAGAGAAGAAAAATATTTCATGTCATGTGAAGAATAATATGAAATTTAAATTTCAATGTTCATAAATGCAGTGTCATTGGAACATAGCTACACCTATTCATGAGCATATTATCTATAGCTGACTTCAGGCCAAACTCTCATGACAAAATGTTTATGATAAAATGACAAAGGACAAAAACGTATATATGAAGTATTGCTCTACTAATCTATACAAAATGGTTAAGAAAAAAATACTTTAAAAATTAACAATGGGCTGTAGGAAAATGAGTGGTATTTTTAAACACTATATTTCCACGTTCACTGCAATGATCAGATATGCCCTTTGCAATAAGAAAACTCAACCATAACCAGGCTCGGTGGCTCAGCCTGTAATCCCACGCCTTTGGGAGGCTGAGGTGAGTGGATTGCCTGAGCCCACGGGTTCGAGACCTGCCTGGGCAGCAAGACCTCATCTTTACAATAAGCCGAAAAATCAGCTGGGCGTGGTAGCGCATGCCTGTAATTCCGGTTACTTGGAAGGCTGAGGCGGAAGGATCGCCGGAGCCCAGCAGGTCGAGGGTGCGGTGGCCGGGAGCAGCCACTGCACTCCAGTCTGGGTGACAGAGTGAGACTCCAACTCAAAAAAAAAAAAAGAAACAAAGAAAGAAAACTCAACCATAAAAATTAAATAAGTTGGCACAGGACGTGTTAATTGTCAAAGAATAAAATGGAGTCTAAATAACAAAAATAAATAGACATTTAATAAAAGACCCAGCCAGGCTCGGTGGCTCAGCCTGTAATCCCGTGCCTTTGGGAGGCTGAGGTGAGTGGATTGCCTGAGTCCGCGGGTTCGAGATCTGCCTGGGCAGGCGAGACCTCACCTCTACAATAAATCAAAAATTAGCCGGGCGTGGTAGCGCGCACCTGTAGTTCCAGCTACTTGGAAGGCTGAGGCGGAAGGATTGCTTGAGCCCCAGCAGGTTGAGGCTGAGTGGCCGGGAGCAGCCACTGCACTTCAGTCTGGGCGACAGTGAGACTCCAACTCAAAAACCAAAACAAACAAATAAATAAATAAAATAAATAAATAAATAAAAGACTCTGTGATTAAGGGTTCTAATTGCATTGTGTTCATTTTAATGACTTTTAACTGTAACTCACTTTTGAGTACTTACAAATTGTCAGCGATACATTGCAAACGTTCTAGAAGGTACTCATAAGTATGGACTTTATATGTTTCTAAGCATGTTTATTTTGCATATACATCCTTATTAATTCGAAAACAGAAAAAATGTAGACCTTAAATTGTATTTGTCACATCAATAATTAGTTTATTTCCAGGCGTGGCAGCTCACGCCTGTAATCCTGGTTCACACCTATAATCCTCCCAAAATGCTGACTTTGGGAGGCAGAGGCTAGAGAATTTCCTGAGCTCAGGGGTTTGAGACCACCCTGAACAACTTGACCTCCTCTCTACAATAAATCAAAAAAATTAGCAGGGCGTGGTGGTGCATGTCTGTAGTTCCAGCTGTTTGGAAGGTTGAAGCAGAAGGATCGCCTGAGCCCAGCAGGTCGAGGCTGCAGTGGCCATCAGTGTGCCACTGCACTCCAGCCTGGGTGATGGAGTGAGACTCTAACTCAAAAAACAAAAATTAGTTTCTTAATGTGGATATTCTGACATGAAATTTTGCCTCGTGGGTTATACTGCCCTACTATGTTATTATTGAAGTATGTGATGTCTGAAAGCCATCTTGAGTAGAAATGAAGGAATTTCATTGAAGTCTGGGCATTGTAGGAAAAGAGAAAAGTGAGTTTAAGTGAAAAAGATTTTATAACTCTTAAAAGGATTACATGGAGGGCCTTCTTTTACTAGTGTATAGTCTCACCCGTTACATTGTGTCATTCGTTCATTCATTGCAACATGGTAGCTTAATGCTTTCTGAGTTCTGAGGCTCAGGAAAATTTACTTGCTCAAAGTTGCATAGCTGCTAAACTTTGGAATCTGGCATTATATATAGTTCTACTGAAACCATGCTTCTCCACTGCCTGGCAACATGCCAACATGATGACATCCAGTTTAGAATTTTACCCTCTACCATACCTCAGTTCTCACTAAAGGGTGTCACTAAGGCACAGCATCCTTTTCTGATGTCGTTTCCCCATTTTTCAGCGGACTGATTGAATAAGAATTAATTGACTTGGAACTGGTGGGAAACTTGGCAGCTACTCAAGGACATGGCAGTCAACAACTGAAGGGGCAATCGACAAAATTAGGTCAGGCTAGGCAGCAGGTATAGGTTTTAATCAAGTCAGGCCATGCATATGTTGCAGAATATGCTCGCCCTAGTGCTGGTGAAGGAAGCAAATAGGGTTCCGATAGCTAATGGGGCTTGATCTTGCATCATGAGTTTCTTACCTAGGCGACTCAGCACCTTGGGCAGTTCCCTGGCCAGTCAATGTTTCTGAAGGAGCCTGGTGCCCTCAGAGACCCAGGGAGATGTTTTTCTTTTCACAAAACTTCTACTTCTTTGAAGAACTTCCTGTTCTGCTCTCTGTCCTCAGGGATCTCATGTGCTACACTGGGAAAATGGAGCTGCGACTAGCAAAATAATCTTTCTTCTGAAGATGTCCACACATATAGGACTTCCCAGATTATTAGATAGCAAAACCATTGCTTCTAGCCAGAAGTATGTCTGATTCCACCAAATTTGTTTCTGTCGCTGAGGGAAATAGCTAGTTATTTTCTCCCCAGATCGCTCCTCTCCTGTGCCGGCTCAGAAGTACTAACAACACAGACTCTTCTTTGCAAGTTCATGAGAGGAAAAAACTGTAACTGATTTCACAGGGCAGATTCCTAATGTGTGTGTGCACACTCAAATACTCTCTATTTCTTATACTGATATTGGTTGATCTTTCCCATGAAGTTACATTATTCAAATTGTGTGTTATCTTCATTTATATACTATAGCTGAAATTATTGTATGTTTTCTTGATAAATTCTCAAAACAAGCTTATATTTTGCATAAGGTCTCTTTTATACAAAAGCTTCTAGTGTATCTTTATAGATGGATGGATGTTTTTTCTGTAAATTTGCCAACCTCTGCATCTGGTTCAGAAAATGGAATCTCTGGATCGGAGCTACAAAAAGATTTAATGGGCTTCATGCTGCCGTTGTTGGCAGTATCCAGGCACCAATAAACCAGTATATCCCAAACGGTTTTACCGAACACTAGTCCAGCAAAAAGCTCTGTGAAAGGAAATTATTTCAAGGAAAAGAAGTTTGAAAAACTCTGCCTTACTTTCTCACTTTGTTGGAGAATTCTGGTGTTCGTTAGCATTATATGTGTGAGTAAAGAAAGCTTTTTTATGCACTTAGTCAAGCATATTCCAAGTGCTTTGGACAATAGAACACTTTTCAAAGTACTAGTACCCTGATCGATTTACCATAAAATACTTCTAGATGTAGTCAATTGCCAGGGATAGCACTGAGGAGACTAACACATCTAATGTACAAAGTTAGTGAGATTTATATCTCCTAACCTAAGAATCTATGACTTTTTGTTATCCTAGTTGAAATATTTACATATATGTCAGAGTCAATTTTAGTTAGAATCAAAAGAAATCATATGTATATCTTTTTTAAATAAACGCTTTGGAACATGGGGTAAAAATTTTCTAACAGGTAAGTAATTAGTTATAAGTAATTAGTTATATTGGAATGTGGAAAATGTATAGATACAGGCTTCAAACACATGGATTTTTTAAAACCATAATTAAAATATATAAAATTGATAGACAGTGGGCTGGGCACAGTGGCTCACACCTTTAGTCCCAGAACTTTGGGAAGCCAAGACAGAAGGATTGCTTGAGACCAAGAGTATGACTGGCCTGGGAAATATAGCAAGACTGTGCTCTCTACTAAAAAAAAAAAAAGTTTAATTAGCCACTGTTGTGGTGCAAGCTCCTTGGGAGGCTGAAGCAGGAGGATTGCTTGTGCCCAAGAGTTGGAAGTTGCAGTCAGCTATTATCACACCACTGGACCCCAGCCCGGACAACAGAGTGAGACCTTGCCTCTAAAATTAAAAAAAAATTAATATACAGTAAATTGTATTAATATTTTCCAATTCTATAGTGAATATGAAAAATAACCAAGCCTGAGTGTAAAAATTTCCTGAACTAACTGATCCATAAAGACCTTAAAGATGTTAACCTTATCTTTGAAGAATAAAACTCTTATGAATTATGAAGAAAACAAGAGCATTATATCTGGTATTTTCACAGGAAAGAGTGGAATGATTTATTCCGGATTCACTGTGCCCAGCCCACTGTCTATCAATGTACTGCTATTGAATATTTCAAAATAGCATACCAAGAGCAAGAACTATAGTACTATGTTTGCAGTTTCAATGTTGAAAGTACTTTTCCAACCCATTTATTAAAGAGTATTCATTTTCTGAGCCAAATGGTGTAGCAAAAAATTGTTCTCTGTATATACACAGCACTTGTTTTTCTTTCGGATCTTGGATGCAAAAGATTGGTTTAATAATACTTCTCAGTTGATAGAACATAATCATCTTTGATCCTCATAAGCTCTCTCCTGATATGCACACTCATATATACATCTGTGTACACCTATGTTCCTTTGTATATTGTCTATAAATATGTATGACTATATCTAAAGCTTGCATATTCATATATGTCATACATATATATTTATGTGAATATATACATGCACATTCCATTTTTCTCTCTCCTGGGGAAACAGTATGTTTCATGTATATTGTTTTAATTATGTGTCCTTGATAAATATATAGTTTTAGGAGCATGTTTTCTTGATTTATCATGTAAATAATATACTTACATATATAATTGTGTTTTTTATTTTTTCATCCAATACTGTAGCTTTAGAAATAACTTTTTACTTTGAAAAATTGCTAACATAAGCCAAGCATGCAGTGAGAGAAGAGTACAATAAACTCCCATATGCCCCCCATGCAGTTACAACAATTATTAACTCATGGCCAGTCTTATTTCATCTATGCCCCCACACTTGTCTCCCACATAGATTACTTGAAGCAAAGCCCAGATATCATATAATTTGATCAAGTTTTTGAATATTTTTTCTCCAAAATGTATAATGACAACAAAATTATCATACTCAAAAGAGATAGCAATTCTTTAATACTACCAAATATTCAGTCCATATTCAAATTTCTCCCAATGGTTTTGTGGATTTATTTGTTTCATTGTTTGTTTGTTTGGGTAAATGAGTATCCAAATTAGATCCATGCATAACAACTGGTTGATATGTCACTCCGATCTTTTTTGATCTCTAGAATTTAATTTTTTCTGACATATTTGTGGAAAAAACTGTTTGATTTGTTCTGTAGGTTGTCCTATCATCTAGATGTTGTTTATCTTATACCTGTGGTGGTGTTTAACATTTTCCCCTCATCCTGTATTTTTTGGGTACTGGTATTTATATCTAGAGATTTTATGAGGCTTCAGTTAATTATTTTTGAGGGGAGGATATTTCGTTCATGGTATTGAGTACTTCCATTTGTAGGCACAGGGTGCATCTGTGATGCTTATTAGTTAAATATTCATTTACCAGGTGGTGGAAAATGATGCTGTTTTGATTCTATCATTCCATCTTCATTTATTAATTGGAGCATTTCCATAAGGAAAAATGTACCTTCACCAACTCTTTATTTCACTGATTACAGTTTGTATGAAAAGTAGAATAAATGCTTGCATTTTCCCCTTTATTCATCAATTTTCAAAATAAGTTGGTTCCCTAGAATCCCCAAAGGTGACCAATGAAGTTTTCTCATGTCATTGTGAATTTTCTTTTTGTTATAACATGGACTGACTATTTGGTAGTAGAAAATGATATTTAAATCCAAAATCTGGGAGCTAGGGGTATTCATTACTACTAGGTTGATCATTGTTATTTGATTTTTTTCCATAAGCAGTGTTAGGAAACATGTACTTTTAACGATAAAATACAGCCGGGCATGGTGGCTCATGCCTGTAATCCCAGCACTTTGGGAGGTGGAGGTGAGAAGATTGTCTGACTCCAGGGGTTCTAGACCAGTCTGGGCAACTAGGCAAGACCTCGTTTATACAGTAAATCAAAAAATTAGCCAGATATGGGGACATGTGACTGTGTTTCCAGCTACTTGGAAGGCTGAGACAGAAGGATCACCTGAGCCAAGCAGGTCGAGGATGCGGTGGCCATGAGTGTTTCACTGCACTCCAGCCTGGGTGACAGAGTGAGACTCCAACTCAAAAAAAAAATAATAAAATAAAGATAAAATACATCATGATTTTATTACGTCCAATTCAAATGCAGAACTATAGGATTTTACATACCCTCATTGTTCTTACATCTGTATCTCCTTTCTCAATATTTCTCCGTTAGCACCAATGTAAGTATTCTTTGACCTCATCCCATAAATCAACCACAGTCTCAACATAATAATATCAATACCACTACCATCAATGCATACTGAAAATGGTTAAATATACGTTGCAGTTCTCTTGTACTTAGAATACATTCCACTAGGAATGTTTAATCAAATTTCTATATTTTAAGTTCACTTGAAGTGTTTCTTTTCTTTACACTTATGTCACCAGCTCAATTTACAGGTTCTTTTCTTTCACTTTGCTTTTGGTTTATAAAAATGTCACCTTAAAATTTAATCTTAGCCGGGTGTGGTGGCTCATGCCTGTAATCCCAGCACTCTAGGAGGCTGAGGTGAGAGGATTGCCTGAGCCCATGGGTTCAAGACCAGTCTGGGCAACTTGGTGAGATCGCATCTCTACAATAAATCAAAAAAATAATTAGTGGGACGTGGTGGCATATGCCTGTATTTCCAGCTACTTGGGAGGCTGAGGCAGAAGAATGACGTGAGCCCAGCAGATTGAGGCTGTGGTGGCTGTGAGCGTGCTACTGCACTCCAGCCTGGGCAACAGAGTGAGACTCCAACTCAAAAAAGAAAAAGAATCAATCGTATTCTATAGCTACTTTAAATGTTTACCTGATTCCAAAGTGAAATCTATAAAACAAGATTTATTCAGAGAAGACTGACATTTATCCCTGTCCTCTTCACTTTGTTCAGTCTCTCCCTCATAGGTAATATTTTATTTCATTTGTTTTTATTTTTATTCTGTCATTCTATTTTTTAAGAATGTATGTATATATGTTTCTGATTATATCCCTTCTTGGAAATAAACAGTAACATACCAAATATGCTTTGTGCCACCGTATTTTTCACTTCAAAATATATTCTAGAGATCACTCCCATTCTCCAATCATACGTAGAAGGAATCCTCACTCTGTTTTGCAGCCACAGATGATACTGATGGACATGTCAGTTGTTTCTAGTCTTTTGCTACTACATATAGTGCCATGCAGCACTCATTTTATGAGATCTAGCCATATCTCAATATATACATGTAGTTCATTACTTTTAATTGCAGCAAAATACTCCATGTAGCATTTTGCCTCTCCTCCGGGCCCCGCCCCATGATAGCCTTCAACTCCCTGCCATTTCTCCAGGTCCCCATGTACTTGCTTGCACCAACCCCAATTCCACCCAAAACTGTAGGTGGCATTGTCTGCACAGGGCCAGATCCTATTAGATGGCATGTAAGACCAGGTCAGTGAAAACTGGAGTCTAGTTGTATCCCTTGTCTTGCCTATAAAGCTTTATAAGCTTCCTCATAAAGAGGCACTTCAGGAGAAACCTCTGCGTAATTTCAGTATCAAAAATAACTGTGCTTCTCATAAGAGCTCTTAGCTTATCTTGTAGACAATGTTAATTGCGTACATGGCTAGAATTTTTCTCTGCATTTACTTCAAGAAAGTTTAGTAGCTGGGCCATTATCAGGCCATTGCGGCCATTGCCTTGGTAAGCTATGGTGTGACCATGTGCTCTTTGAGCTATGGCCAGGCCATGATTTCTTAAGCTTTGGCCCCCCCCTCCTCTACCTTGGGGAGGTGAATCTCCTCTTTCTCTCTCTCTTTCTAATTTACTTTCTAAATAAACTATATTTTCTAATAAAAAAAGAAAGTTTAGTAACTAATATATGATCCACCCATAGCAAGTATATAAAATTATATAGTTATATTTTTCCTTGTTGTCTTAAAACAATTAACATAATGGTAGGCATAGGTATTGGTGTAAGTTTTTGTTGTTGTTGTTGTTGTTGTTGCTTTTGTTTTTGTTTTGGGGTTTTTTTAGAGTTGGAGTTTCACTCTGTCACCCAGACTGGAGGGCAGTGGCATGCTCCTGGCTACCACAGCCTCGACTTGCTGGGCTCCGGTGATCCTTCCGCCTCAACCTTCCAAGTAACCGGAACTACAGGAGCATGCTACCACACTCGGCTAACTTTGTGATGTATTGTAGAGACGAGGTCTCTCCAAGTTGCCCAGGCGGGTCTCGAACCCGAGGGCTCAGGTAATCCACTCGCCTCAGCCACCGAAAGTGCTGGAATTACAGGCTGAACCATCGAGCCCAGCCTTGTTTTGTTTTTATGAGATAAAATCATTCTATTCTGCAAAGCTCAAGTCTTGCTGCAATGTACCCTTTTTGTATCCAGGCTATGACAGCATTCTAGAAGAACATATACAAACATTCCATGTTATTCTATTTAAGAGAATATTTACAAACATCAGTGCCCTTGAAAAATGTTTTTGACTGCAGCTTTCCAACATTCTGTAAAGTGCTTATCTCAACAGTGATGACATTTTGAGAGGATGAAATAGTGACCCGGAAAGAAATAGTGATCTGACCCAAGAAACTGTGGGGTCAGAGGTTTTATACAGGAAAATTTGAGCCATGAAAGGCAAAGCCCTGATTCATAATTGTAAATCTCAAGGGGAAAAAAAACAAACAGAAGGGATTACCTTCATAATTCACTTTTTAAAAATTGTGTGTATTCTTGCACTTGTGTATTTGTAAATCAAAAGATTTATCAAGAAACATAAAAACAGATTTCAGAATCTGGCAAGTAGTCAGCTCTCCTTTAAGTAATATATTTGCCAGCATGAGAGAAACAAATTATTAATATATTTATGTATGTTTATATTTAATATTATGTTTTAGTTCGTATTTTCATATCAAAAATACAATCTAGGTTGGGCTCGGTGGCTCATGCTTGTAATCCCAGCACTTTAAGAGATGGAGACAAAAGGATTGCCTTTGCCCAAATGTTCGAGAACAACCTGGGCAACATGGCAAGACCTTATCTCTACAATAAAATTAAAAATTAGCCAAGCTCAGTGGTGTGCCCCTATAGTCCCAGCTACGTGGAAGGCTGAAGCAGAAGGATCCTCTGAGCCCAGCAGATTGAGGCTGCGGTGGCCATGAGCATGCCACTGCACTCCAGCCTGGGTGACAGAGTGAGACTGACTCAAAAAAGAAAACGCAATCTAGGAAAATTTGCCTATGTGTAGTACAGTATTTTCTACAGATTTTTGTTAAATGCAAACATAATTTCATTATCCTGCATCATTGCCAGATTAGGTATGCTACGGAAGGAAGTTTCTCTGGATACCTGGAGATGATCTCCAAGGTGTGACTCACTACTGAAATGCAGATGATGGTTGCTCATATACAGAGGGGAAATTTCCAAATACTGTGCCTTCCAAAGCTGTCTGGGTCATTGTTTTTCAAACTGTAGCCATGACCTATTAGTGACTCAAGAAATCAATTCAATAAGTCACAACCTAGATTAAAATAGAAAATACAGTGCATTGTGTGCACTATAAATATTGTCCTGGAAAACTTTTGTTTCGCTCTAAATAAATATAAACATATATATGCACACTAGGTCAGAAAGAAAAATGTATTCCTTCTTGTGGGTGTCCATTAAGAATGCCGGAAAGGACTTCCTCTGGGAAGCTGTGAGTCCCAACCTATGCCACCCCCTGACCAGGGCCCTCTGCTTCCTCTCCCTATGGGTTCCTTTCTTTCCTTTGGGCATTATAGCCACATCCAGAATATCCACCTTCTTCTTATTGCTTCTCCTCTTTCTTTTTAAAATCGTGTCTCCTGACTCTTCTTTTCCCCTGACTTGGGGGCAAGCAACAACAACAAAAAATAGAATTCTGTAATATTTTCCTCAGCCTGACGTGGTTCTTATGTCTGCTGTCCAGAAAAACTGAGACTGACCTAGCTGTTACAGTGGAGAAAGAGTTTAATATCATAAGGCAGCTGAACGTGGAGAATGTTGCTCAAATTTGCCTCCAAGAGAATTCAGAGGCTAGGGTTTTTAAAGAGAATTTGGTGGGAAGGGGCCTAGGGACTGCTGACTTGCTGGAGACGATGGCATGGGGATCTCCAAACTGCCTTATGTAGTAGAGCCATTTCTGGGAGGGGCTCACAGGACTGGTGGAGCCAACTTTTTGTTGTGTTTGGTTTGTGTGGCCCATCAGAGTGCAAAGTCTGAAAAACATCTCAAACACCATCCTTAGATTTTTTAATAAAAAGGCTATCTGTGGAGCAAATACCTTGATCATTCAGCCACTATCCACTGGGCAGTAAGCCATTACAGAGGTATGTGAGAGGTGGGGGTCCTAAAGATTAGGGTTGTTCAATCCCTTCAATCAATAAAACTTCAAGATGCCATCAAGGAGATCTGTGCAGTCATAGGCTCATTGTTTAAGAGAAAATATTTATCAGCCTAGTGGGCAGCTTCCCTCCTCCTAGAAGGTCAGGACATGAAGATAATCAATTGCTCTTTATTGAATTGAAAGAAAACTCAGAAACAGCATATTTGTTCATTTGTAGCCATAACTGCACCTTTGCAGGACTCAGGGCTCTTCCACAGGTTTCATCAATGGGTCTCCACATCACCTTCAGCTGCCACATAACAGGTGAGTTGTAGAGTGTCTAGGTGGATTTCTGGCCCCTGCATCTTTTCTGCTGTATTTATTAGTCCACACAGCTGAAAAGTTCTTTTTCCTCTGCTTTGTTGTTTAAATTGGATTTTATGCTCTTATGAATGTCGAGACACCGTTATTTTTTATATGTTCTTTGAGATTAGATATATAAATTTAATAATATAGATACCACTCCTTTTTTTTACTATTATTAAAAATCAAATCAAGACATATTGCAAAAATATATTATGGATCGTTTAAGAAAAACTGATGGATCCAGAAGCATTCCTCTTGTCTAAAATTTTGCAGTAGATAACTGACCCCTTACTACCAAAATTCAGTAAGAAAGAGGGAGGGAAAAATAGGCAGTTAGAGGCAGATATAGCCATATCTTAACAAAGTAGTCCACCAAGTCAAGTCAAGCATATATACTCTTCTATAAAATACTCAAAAGCTGATGGTTCCACAGAAAAATTTCCAGAAAACAAAAAGATTCTGGCATCCCATTAAAATTGAGT
This sequence comes from Carlito syrichta, assembly GCF_000164805.1. Taxonomy (NCBI): domain Eukaryota; kingdom Metazoa; phylum Chordata; class Mammalia; order Primates; family Tarsiidae; genus Carlito; species Carlito syrichta. Next base: position 64,950 of record NW_007259271.1, read on the forward strand.
TTACCTAGAGTGCATTGTGCATAGTTTGAAATGAAGCCTAGCCTAATGTATCATTTTAACTGTATTATAAATAGAAATAATAAAATTTACAACATAAAATGTGCCATGCAAAGTTTTGCCCACTTTTATATCAAATTAAACAATCTATTTTTCTTTTTTTCTTTTTCTTTCTTTTTATTTAGAGACGAGGCATCACTTTATGTATCACTATGTTGTCCAGGCTGGAGTGCAGTAGCTATTCACTAACACAATCATAGCTCACTGTAGCCTCAATTCCTGGGCTCAAGTAATCCTCCTGCTTCAACCTCTTCCTCAGTAGCTGAGACTACAGGCACAGGCCACCGTGCCCAGCTTGAATTAAACATTTTATTTTAATTAGTGCAGTAGGCGGAATTTTGAGGGCCCACACAATTTCTTCTCCTAGTATATGTAACCTATATAATGCATCCTGTTGAGGAGGGACAGGACTTTCTATGATTATGTTATTTAACATGGCAAAGGTGAAGGAATTGTGACGATATCATCAAAGTCCCCAATCAACTAACCTTCATTTAGTTAAAAAAGAGATTATCTTGGGTGGGCCTGACCTAAACATATGTGCCCCTTTAAAGCAGCAGAAACCCTTTTGCTGATTTCAAAGAAACAAAGTCATGTTATGTACTGCCTATGGAGAGGAGTGGTCTCCAACAGCTGAGGACCTCACTCCTATAGCTACAAGGAACTGAATCCTGCCAAAAACCATTGAGTTTAAGAGACTTCAAGCTCCAGATAAGAACCACAGCCTGGCAAAAAACTTAATTTCAGCTTTATGAGACCCTGAGGAGAGAACCCAGCCATGCCCAGACTGCTGACCCCCAGGAACTGTGAGATAATACATGTGTGCTTTTGTAAGCCCTTGTGTGGTAATTTGTTACAGCAACAAAGAAAACCATAACAATTAGTATCCATTAACTCTCAAACAGTCATAAATGTTGGACCCAAATGAAGCCCTTGTAGGAGCCAAGGAAAAACTTCCCCTTTTCTCTCTGAAGTTGGCTGAAAAATCAACTGACAAAAGGCAGATTTATAGGAGAAAGGGTATATAAATTTACTAACATGCACAAGAAGAAGCAAAGAGTGATTACTCCATTCCTCTACCCCCATGTAATACAGAAGTATATATACCACCTTGAGACTACAGAAAGAATGGTCTTGGCAAACAGGGTTTTAGGAGAGGGAGAAGAGGAGGCTTGGCTGGCAAAGGTGATCTTTTTATATAGATGAAGTCTCACAGGTAGCAAACCTCAGAGAGAATAGATGGTAAATGTTTCTTCTTTCAGACCTTTAAAAGTGTCAGACTCTCAGTTAATCTTTCCTAGATGAGTACAACAGAGGGCCTCAGAGAAAGCCTGTCTGCATCAATGCAGATTTTCTCTAAAGATGCAAATCTCCCCCACAAAAAGACAGCTTTTCGACTATTCTTGTATTTCCAGCTCTTCTGAATAGCCATTTTGAAATATGTCAAAGGAGTATATTTTGGGGTGAAATATTTTGGTTTCCTTCACCTTTTTGGATTTCCCAAAATACTCACTTAACTATCCCCATCGGAACATATTTAAAATGTAACACTTAGAAAATCTCTTCCAAACCTAACAGTAAAATGGACATTTCCTGGGAATTTTCAAGTTCTATTTCCACAGTTCTCCATCTCTCCAAGCACTAGACATATTCTAAATGTGAAGTGAATGCTGGTGCTTCCCTCTTCAGGCGAGGCCCTGGACGCTACCTGGCTATTGGGCACAATCATTTGGTGGATCTCATGAACAAGATTTTACTTGTTTAGAAGGGGGCTGGACTTGAAAATAGAAGGCAACAAAGTTATTGAAAACCTTCCATATATCCTGTTCTGTGACATACAGTGAACTGATTTAATTGTAACAGCATCTTCTGGGTTAGGCATCTCTGTCTCGAGAAAGAGATAACAGATTTGCCGAAGACCAGCTCCAGCCGTGTTTCAGATAAATGATGAAGTCAACCAAACTCAAAGTGTTACTATATGGTAAAAACAAGATTTGAAGGTAGTCTGAAGGATTCCAAAAAGCAAATCTCTTGCCACCAATGTACAATTCGAAATGAACCGTATGTCAAACTGCACATTTTCCCCCAAAGTTCCCAACTAAATTATTCACACATGACAACAATGGCGACAATTTGTACATCACTTCATAGGCTGCAGTGAACCTGTACCTGTTTTATTTGATCCTCACAAGGTTGATTGCTCATGCAAAACTGTTGTATGCTTTTTCCTTTAAAAAAAAAAGTTGAGGGTGCATTATCTGGAAAAGGAAAAGAATAGGGTCATGCCTAACAAGCCATTGATAAAAAGAAAAAGAAAAGAAAATGGCCCACAGACATTTAGATGACCAAAGTTGGCTTTTTGTAAACAAAAAAAAAATGCATGTAAAACAAAGCAATGCATATATTACCTTTCTCTGCAACTGTAAGGTTACAATGGAAACCAGACATTTTGTGCTTTTTAATTCAAGACATATCCCCAGGAAATGATCTGACTTTAAAATATAAACTACATTTGCTGAATGATGTCTGTTACAGCATGATAGATGTCAACTCATTTCAAAAGTCATTTTGTGTTCAATAGGAGATAGCAAGGAGAAAGCACAGGGTTTTTGGGGTTTTTTTTTCCTGCACATAAGAAGGCTAAGCAGAAGCAATGTCTTTCAGGAAACATCAGTGGTGGTTACTAAATGGGGTTATTCAAACAAGGTAAACATTAAAATAAACTCCAAAATATACACTGCAATAACTACCAGTCAAGCATATCTGTAGTCCTAGCTACTCAGGAGACTGAGTCAAGATGATTGCTTGAGGCCAGGAGTTGGAGGCTGTAGTGCACTATGACTATGCCTGTGAATAGCCATTGCACTCTAGCCTTGGCAATATAGTGAGACTCTGTCTCTTTAAAAAACAATAAATAACCTCCAACTTCAGGGCATGGCATTGTTTTATATGTGTTATGCTTGGATTTTATACTGGTGTCTGCATTTGAACTAGGAGGTGTCACTTAAGTGTCAGACCTTTCTATTTTGAATCTGCCAGCATATGCCTACCAGTTAACCCAAGGTAATTCTTGAGCACAGAAAAGTTATTTGGGCTGTATGTCCTATACCATGCCAGACTTAGGTAAAAAAGTGTTTCATTGGCTGATTGATTTATAAATACACATACCTTCTTGCAAATCAGTAGTGCATCTGAGGAAACAAAAGCGCAAGAGAAATATTGGAGGAGTGGAAAGAATTACTTATAGAAATGATTAGGTAAAATGGAAAGAGTTAAAAATATGGAAGTTTTGGAAAGTGACAAAATATCTTTCTACATAGGGCATGGTTGTGTTGACAAAAGATGCCAAACTCTGTAAAATATTTTAAAAGGTATGTCTGAATAAGCTCATTTAGTAACCACTACTGATGTTTCCGGAGAAAAGATTTATTCTGAGACAAATGTGAATGATCTAGGCCTGGTCCTGAGAGCATGTGCCTTTAAAGGTTGAATTACAGCTTGTCTTTAGGCTTTATACATTTTTAGGTAGACAGAAGTTACAGACAGAGCATAAATCAATACATGAAAGATTCACATTGGTTGGTCCTGGGGGTAGGAAACGTAGGGGTTTTTTGCAGGGGTTGCGGGTCATAGGTGGATTCAAAGATGCTCTGATTGGCAATTGGTAGAAAGAGTTAAGTTCTATCGAAAGAATTCTGATATCTGTCAAGAAAATGCTGAGTTATAATAAAGGGGTTGGGAAAGCCAAGGTTCTTGATGAGCAGATGAACTGTCATAGATGACAAAGAGAATAGATGACAAATGTCTGTTATTCAGACTTTAAAGGTTTCAGACTCTCAGTCAATCCCTCCTTTATCTGGGGAGGCCTAGAAGGGGAAAGATTTGGCTATGTGAATGGAGGTTCACTATAGATGTAAATATTGCCCCAGAAATGATGACTTTGCAGGGTCATAAAATATTTTTTGTTTCTTTCCTTATCTGTTATGTGATGTCATGCCAGAGTCAAGTTGGAAGGTAAGCCCATTAGATAGGATTAATGAAAACCCATCTGATGAGAGTATGACTCCCCAGGCTCCTAAGTTAGTAATTTGACAAGAGAGAAAAAAAGGTCAGAGTTTAGTCCTCATTTGTACACTTTGTTAAAATATTCATCTAATTTGTACGGGAGAAAGAATCTTCCTTCCTTAAATAAATATTTAGTTACAGAAAATTGTGCAGTTTGGGAAACTTGTAACTTTTGCTTGATTGAACAATTATTTTAAATTGTCGATTTAAAGAAGAGAAGAAAGTTGATGTCTTCAAATTAGATTTTATTCTGTGAAGTATAAAAATGTCTATTCTATTTTCAATATTCCCTCCCTGTTTTCAGTCTGGGAAACCCAAGATTTTGTTTAGAGAGGAAATAAAAGAGTTTTATATTCCAAATACTTCGCAATTACAGAGTGCATTCGGATAGATGATTTATTGAGTTTGGGAAGTGACAGAATCTATTTAGTAGTAATTCATGACACTTTTTTTCAAAATCTACTGAAAAAATATTGATTTAACTTTCACAATAAAATTAAGATATTACACACACAGTTGGAAAATATTCTTATTTAAATATAAATGTTTGTGATTCCATAATTAATACTCTTTGTTGTTCAAAATCTATATTCAAATACTTCTATTTACTTATCTGAAGTTCATTTATCTTAAAACCAAAACCACATGTAACAGTTAAGACCTCAGAAATATGCAAAAATGAACAGCCAGGATTGATGGAAGAGAAAGATTCAGCAAGAGACAATTTAGAAGGGACCAAAAAACATATTAGTCACCCGGAGGCCTTTTCAGCAGGGATCTTGGCTAGACTTTACAGTAATTTGCCTTCATAATGGTGACTCTTAATTTTAAGAAAAATTTAAGTAATGCATAATTTCTTTAAAAATGTATAAAAAAGCAATGGTGTCACTTTTGGAAAAGCCTATTAGCCAAACAGAAATAAAATCAACTTTTGTAGTTAAAAAATAAAAAAAAATTCATTAGCTTCCAATGTTACTTATTTCCAACAATCCTTAATAAATTATTGCTGCATCCTTTATGAATCTGGCATGACATGCATCTGCACAATAATTGGTGTGTATATATTTTTTACCAATTCCCAGCATCTGAGAGTAGGAGTTCTCCCTGGTGTTTGCACCTTCCGTCATTTTTTGACAACTGTAACAATAATTTATCAGTCCAATGGAGATTGTAAATATCACTCACCTATTTTTACCTTTCATCAACATTAAGGAAACCAGTAAATCTAAATATCTAAACTTCTCTCCAGATATTTCTGATAGAATTCAGTATATTATTCACAAAAAACAATTTTTTTCTTTTTGCAACAGAAGCAAGACTTAAATGACAGTCTTGCAAGATGAGGTGTCTGGTAGGCAGGCACAAGGAAACAGGAAGAACTAGCACTTTTATCCCTAAAACGCAGGACCCTCTCCTGGTTTCTCATTGGAGGAGTACTGCAGAAGTTACAGTCTTTCCCATACGATGACTACATGACATGTTTTGATTGTCTTACAGATCATTTCATTTGTATGTCCTATTTGCTTACAGAATCATTCTGATTGGATCCCTCCAAAAGTTAAAACATGAAGCCTGCTAAAGTAAAAAGCCCATGAAAAGGAAGCATAAAGAAGCAGGAAGTGAATCAACAAAGAAACACAAAGCATTAAGATACTATCTTGAGAACCCAAGATAAGCTAGGCTCCAATTTGAAAATAAATCACCATTCTTATTTCTCATAATCCCCTTCTCTTTTATTTTTAAAACTTTTTGATTTCATTTTCTTTAAGATTCAGGTTTGTTTCAAATTTCTCTAATAATTTTTGACTTTCTTCTTCAAGATTTAATTTAGTTTCCATCATCATAAGGTTATTATGGGAATAACTAATAGGCATTTGTTTATTAACAGCAGCTTCTATGAATCTTTGAGTTAAACTTCTAATTCAGGGAATTATACGACATCCCATGGCCATTAATATTCCAGCTACAATTACAAGAGAGATTAAGATTGAAACTACAAGCCGGGCTGGGTGGCTCAGCCTGTAATCCTAGTGCTTTGAGAGGCTGAGGTGAGTGGATTGCCTGAGCTGGCGGGTTAGAGACCCGCCTGGGCAACTAGGCGAGACCTCATCTCTACAATAAATAAATAAATAAAAAAATCAGCCGGACATGGTAGCGCGTGCCTGTAGTTCCGGCTACTCAGAAGGCTGAGGCGGAAGGATCGCCGGAGCCCAGCAGGTCGAGGCTGCGGTGGCCCGGAGCGGCCACTGCACTCCAGTCTGGGCAACGGAGTGAGATTTCAACTCAAAAAAAAAAAAAAAAGATTGAAACTACAATTCCTTTCCATTTTTCTAACCAGTCTATAAAAGGGTCACTGATTCCAGAATTCTCAGCTAGTTCATTGACTAGGGTGGCCAGTCCCTGTAATGCCACAATAAAACAATTTTAGAAAAATATATAAATAGGTTAAAACATATTTTCTATTGAATCCCATGTTCACCTTGGATGTATATTCCCTAGAAAAGCTCCTTAGCTACTAGTCAAAATAAACTACAAGCTCCAAAATCTTCTATTTCACCACAAAGAATTTTCTGCCTCTATCAAGTGATATTATATATTTTAAATAGCTATATAGGTATATTTAATTTTCCTGCAGAATGCTAAATTAATAATCAATTCACAGGATTTTTTGTTTACACAATCACTTTGATGTATTTTGGGCACCTATCCTATGAATAGCACTATTCTAGGCCCTATTAAAAATTTTATTTATTTATTTGTTTGTTTGTTTATCGTAGGGACAGGCATCTCACTCTGTCACCCAGGCTGGACTGCAGTGGTGCAATCTCGGCTCAACTCTAACTCCTGGGCTCAAGCAATTCTCCCACCTCAGCCTCCTGAGTGACTGGGACTACAAGAACATGCTATGACACCTGGCCAATTTTTACATTTTTTGTAGAGATGAGGTCTTGCTATGTTGTTCAAGCTGTTCTTGAACCCCTGTCCTCAAGCAGTCCTCCTCCTGCCTCAGCCTCCAAAAGTGCTGAGATTACAAGTATGAACCACCACTGAGGCCCCATTAAAGATTTTGAAAATTTACCATTGTTCTTGAAAAGCTTAAAATCAAGTTATCATAAACATAAGCTAACAATATAAAGTTGTGATGCATGCCAAATGCAGAAGATTGACAAAGTGTTATATGTGTTTGAAGAAGGGATCATTATAGTAGTTAATATTTATCTTTACAAACACCTTGTTATTTCTATCTTCTTAACAACCCTGTGATACAATTTGATTAGTCAGGACTCTCTTGGTTGCAAGTGACAGAAACTCTGACTCAAACTGCTTAAGCATAAAGAGGGCTTCGCTAGCTCCTGCTCAGAGATAGTGCTGTATCTAACAGTGTTCACTGACTCTGTGACAATTAGATATAAAACAGTCATGAAGCCAGAGAGTGAGTAGCCTTCCCTAATTGTAGTAGGTATGTGGAAACTGGGGGAATTTTTTTTGTCTGCTAGACATCAGTCTACCCAAGTCTACAACTACCCATCCTGCATTCATATATCAAATGTGACCTAAAACCAGTTCAGTCTCTTGAAGTAAGCCAAACAAATTTATTCAAGGGATTTCACTTTCAATTTCCATTAAAGTTTAATATGCATAATTCAGGCTTAAAAACCTACACCCAGCCTGGAACGGTGGCTTACACCTGTAATCCCAGCACTTTGGGAGGCAGAAGCAAGAAGTATGCCTGAGTCCGGGGGCTTGAAAATAGCCTGGGCAACTTGGCAAGACCTCGTCTCTACAATAAATTAAAATATTAGCCGGGCATGGCAGTGCACGCCTGTAGTTCCAGCTACTTGGAAAACTGAGGCGGAAGGGTGACCTGAGCCCAACAGGTCTAGGCTGCAGTGGCTGTGAGCATGCCACCGCACTCTGGCCCGGACGACAGAGTGAGACTCCAACTCAAAAAAAAAAAAACGCTTGGACTCAGTGGCTCATGCCTGTAGGCCCATCTACTCAGGAGACTGAGGCAGAAGAATTGCTTGAGACCAGGCGTTCACGTTCAGCCTGGGGAACATATTGAGAACCCTAGATCTAAAAAGAAATGAGGAATTAAAAAATTAAAAGTAATCTTTAAAAAAACTCTACACCTTCTCCAGCCTGGGTGATGAGTGAGACTGCAACTCAAAAACAAACAAACAAACAAATTCTACACCCTGTTTAGATGAATCTGTGTATATATGTGGGGAAAGATGAGCTTGGTTATTCCCGGTTATTCCCAGAGAGGTTTATAAATACATCATAATCTTTTTGTAACTTAAAAATACTGTTTTTTTATAGTTCTATTTCCTTATAAGAATTTCCTCTTACTGTTCTACAAAGGAGGTTAGTTCCTAACTCACAAGACATATTCAGCTTTTTTGAATATTCTCCACTGTGATATCCAGTAAATTTATCCATATTGCTGCTTTCTGGTACTGGCCATAGCAATCATATCATCAGTGACCTCATTTCCCTCATCCAGACAATTATGAAAATATTGGCAGTCTATCTACCCCAGAAACTTCTTTTTCTTATCTCGGTGGAACTCAGTGTGAAGTAATTTTAGCTCCTTGGGAGGAAAACATGTGCAAAAAAAGTACAAAGTGCTATGATTAATTCTTTCATTATTTTCACATGGTATTAGTTGAAAGAGGAAACGGAATAAAACACAGGAAATTCACTCAAAACTCACATAAATACACATTGTGTGAACTGCCCTTGCATGCTGAGATCCAGAGTGCTTTCCAATGAAAGCACAGCTTTGGCTAAAATCTGTCATGAGGCTTGTATAGGCATAGACATATCTTGGTCTGTTTTCTATTTGCGTGCAGTTGGGTAAAGACATTTTTTCTGGGTGAAAACTTGGAGCCCAGTATGTTTGGTGTTTCTCATTAGTAGTGATATTCCAAATATTTAACAACAATTACAGTATGGGCAAAGACAAACCAGGGGAGAAACCTGGTAAAAACAATACATATTACCAAACCAGTAGATGCCCATCGAAGCACAGCCCTGGTTTTCTTGGAGCATGGGCTCTCAATGTTGAATCTGAAACTGTGAAGGGTCTGAGATGTTACCCTACTTTTAAGCCTGTCACAGTTATATTTATGTACAGTGTACACACACACACACACACACACACACACACACACACACACCAGGCCTCTGAATCAGAGACAGACTGCTTACAGAGAAGCTTTTCCCACAGCTCCAATTCCTTTCAGGGCAACTCAGTGAAAGCCAGATATACCTACCTGTGTTGCAAGACTTTACACCACAGCAGAGACACTCTGGAATGATGAAACCCAAAACTCATACAAGAACTACTCCATCTGTCCATCCTCTCTTCTGGAGAAAAAGAGGCTGATCATTGCTCTGAACCATAAACAAATCCTCTCTGAGGAGTAGAGGGAAAGGTCTCTGCCTTAGTACCCTGGAATATAAACACAGGGCTCAAGGGAGAGATAAGACTTTGTATCACTCCCAAGACCTCAATCTTTAGGGTTGCTACTCAGTCATCTTTTAACCAGGTGCCCGTACTACTTTCTTAGAAAGCCCTGACCATGCAGAAACATGAAAATATTCATGATGCTTTATTTTTTAGCATACAACTTTAGCTGCCCACTGGAAACCCAGAGATCTTGGCTTTTCCCTCAATGCTGATTGGTCTGGAATGCTTCCAGAGTATTTCTAACCTGCCGTGCCCTGAAAATTGGGATGAAAATCACTGCTGTAAACTACATTTTAAAATAATATTAGACATGGTTAGAAACTTCGTTGGTAATAATGGCACATCTTCAAGATGATTATTGAGTAACACTTGCTTTATGTCTTAGTCAGTTCAGACTTCTATAACAAATATATCATAGACTGGGGTGGCTTAAATGACAAACATTCATTTACCTCCCAAAGACCCCAACTTCTAATACCATCACATTGCAAGTTAGGCTTCAATATACACATTTTGACAAAGTACAAATATTCAGTCCATAGCATTCTACATGAGATTTACTTTCCGTATTGGAATAGGTATGCTGCTTTACACATTTACATAAGCAGAGATCAATTGTATGCTAGTTTAAAAAATCTAAATTTCTCAGATTTCTATTTTCTGGTAAAATAATTACAAATGATGTAACATGGGCTGGTAGAATTCATTCCATCTGGCAAAAAGGAATTCTTCAGCCATGTGCTATTCATAAAGACATTATTGAGTTCTAAGGATGAATGCTATATAAGTGCAGCATTTTCCCCCAAAATGACTCTGGTCTCGAACCTGCAGTTTCACAATTTAATATTTAATTTAAGTAGCAGGTACTTATTTATATAATAAGTGAGTTTTATACTCAATAAGTCATTGTAATGGTAATCAATAAGCATGATCAACTTTCAGGTTGAGGCACATGATTTCTATTAAAGCCCCGATGACACTGAAAGGGTTATGCCATTCTCCAATAAAAGGAAGCAGAGCTCCTTGGAAAAATGGCTGATTCTAGGGCTGGAGCATCTTATAGTACTAGAAAGTAAGGAAATGTTCCCCAAAAAAGAGAGAGAGACAGAATATAATGTGTTAGAGAGACACAGAAACCAACCTGAAAGTTCCCAGCAGCCAAACCTGAAAAATTTGAGTAACAAAATAGTAGTGTAGTATTGGATTATAATCCAATGTAAAAAATAAATATATATGAATCTATACTGGCATGAATAAGTAATTTAATATGTAAATTAATGGGAGAGAGAGAAAGACAAATACTCCTTACAGAAGAATTCCAAATAACTTATGTAGACAGCCCTCCCCTTCAGGAGGTAGAGCCCCCTCCCTCCTTTCTCTTTTTTTTCTCCTTCCTTTCTTAAATGTAAATTGCACTTTGTTACTTACTTTCAAAGAGTAGAGTATGTAAAGGGGTAAAAAATATAATTTCACAATGAAGAAAGCTGACAAGCCAGGGATCAAGGTTAACATCACCAGTGTTAAGTCATGTTGATAGCAGGTACCTCTGACATAATGTAATGAGAAAGACACATCACCACTGTGATATTCTTTACAAAAATCCATAACCTAGTCTAATCATGAAGGAAATGTCAGCCCAACCCAATTTGAGAGACTTTCTATCAAATATCTGACCAGTACTCCTCAAAACTGTCAAGGTAATACAAAGTAAGAAAAGACTAAGAAACTGTCACAGACCAGAAGAGACTAAAGAGACATGACAACTAAATGCAGTGTGGCACCTGAAATGCATCCTGGAACAGCAAACAGACATTAATGGAAGAACTAGTGAAATCTAAATAAAGTCCAGAGTTTAGCTAGTAGTAATGTACCAATGTTGGTTTCTTGGTTTTGACAAATGTACCATGCCAACGTATAACATTAACAATGGGGAAAATGGGTGAGGGGTAAACGTGAACTCTCTCTGCTATCTTTGCAACTTTTCTATATACCTAAAACGTTTCCAAGACTAAACGTTTATTAAAATGATGAGGGGAAGCTTTAACCCATTTATTCTGAAACATAGTTTTCTTCATTATATTAGTCATTCCAGGGCAGGGTGCTGAGCAATTGGTGGCAGTGATGTGTTGTGTGAACTGGTGAGGGGGCTGGCATGGGGGAAGGATCTCTAAGAAACAGTTTTGAATGTAGGGGGCATTTTTTAAAAAGCTTCTGAACACCTAGAAAGCAGAAATTGAAAACTATGTTTCCTATGGTATGGTCCAGTGTCTTACACAGAATGTCTGGCTGCAGAACTGAATTATAATTAACTAAGAGATAATATGAATACAATGGGCCTTGGGAACTGAAAAAAAATTGGAATGCAGCAAAAGCAGAAAAGAATTGTGGCAGACTTTACCTCCTCAATGATCTTGCTGAGGTTCAAGTTCATGTTTTGCTTGTCCTAGACCATGCCTATGTCCTAGCAAACCCTAGGGTAGACTCAGATCTTCCAATCAGTTTTTAAATCCTTGTCACCACTTTGTTTTCTATATACTTCTAACCTTACCAACATGACTGCCTCCTGAATACTCAATATGCTTAAGTTTCTCTTATAAAAAGAATTTACTTAATATAGTATAAATGTAGGCATTTTCTATTGTTTGATTATTTTCATCATGCCAACAAAAATGAAATGAAGGCAGAAGAAACATTTTCTCCACAGAATTGAGAGAAAACAAAAAAAGAAGGAACACTAAAAGGAACTGTCTTAAATTTCTAAAACTTGAAGAAAATTAAAATGGCTAAGAGATTATCAAAAGTCTTTATTTCATTTTTAGGGGTGGCAGAGTGAATTTTATTTTTTTCTTCCTTTCTTTTCTTTTTTTTTTTTTTTTTTTTTTTGAGTTGGAGTCTCACTCTGTCGCCCAGACTGGCTAATTTTTGATTTATTGTAGAGATGAGGGCTCGCCAAGTTGCCCAGGCGGGTCTCAAACCCGCGGGCTTAGGCGATTTAATTCACTCACCTCAGCCTCCCAAAGGCGCGGGATTACAGGCTGAGTCACCCAGCCCGGCCAGAGTGGATTTTTTACTCAGCAAGTTATATTAACAACTGCCCACTATTCTTTCAATTTTGGACCATGACTCTGGGGAATACTTCTGTTTGAGAGTATTTAGAAATCTTTTAGAAAATAGCATAAGATTTTATTTCCCCAAAATCACACACCATACTGGCTCTCACAACTCAGCTCTTCATGAAGAGAAAACCACTTTTTTTCTCACTTGCATTATAAGGATACTTTATTCCAGTCTTGATTATCACTCAAAGCTCAGTGATAGAAAATAGAAACGAATGCTGTTTTTCTTTATTCCATTTTAATATAATCTTTCCACAAAGCTAGGTAAGCCATTACACATTTTCCTCTGTCCTAGTTTGAGAAGGAAACACTTCTTTTCCCACTAAATTCTCCTCCCTCAGTTAGTTTTTATCATATTCAACCACATTCTGAACTGTTGGTGATTTCTGTTTTCTGAGTCATTATAATAAATAACTATTTCTACTGTTCTGGGTTTCTGAGAAAGGTAGATCTCTGCTACCTAAGGCTTCAAGGGCAACAGATTTCTACAACACTCATCTTCCAAGAGTCCTCTACTGCTGTTTGTCCCAGAGCCATTTGGATTTAAGATAAATGTTTTGCTTGAAGTGAAATATCTGTGTCTCTTTGTGATGTTTCTGTGACATGAAATTGATGCCTGGTGAGGGGTGGCACAAAACTCGTGGATTCTTTGACTCTTTTCTAAAATGAATTTTAGAGCAGTCAGCAAAGTTTTCAAACAAAGTTTATTAGAGAAAGAAGGGAGAAAAGGAAGAGAGACAATACCTGCACATACGTATTTGGTGCAGCTCTATTCATAATAGCAAAAACACAGAACCAACCATGCTGCCCATCGAAGCTGGACTGGATTAAAAAAATGTAGTACATACACACGATGCAATAGTATGCAGCCATAAAGAAGGACAAACATATGGACTTCACAGCAACTTGGATAGATTTAGAGTCTATCATACTCAGTGATCTATCACAGAAACAAAGAACAGAGTACCATATGTCCTGACTCATAAGCAGACCTTGAACAATTATCATAATACTATAAGAAAGGGATTGGCAGTAGTGGGAAACTGCCAGGGGAGGGAGGGGCACACCTTATCAACAAAGGTACCTGCATAATGAACATTTGTATACCTAACCCTGAATTGTACCCCACATCTTTAAAATAAAGTAAATAAAGGGAGACAGGTCAGAGTTGGCATGGACGAAAGAAACCGACCCTCTGCTCTTTACAATAGACCCGATATACCTTCACAATGCTTAATATGCTAAAGAAGGTGGAGCTTAGGTAACTGTCACTCTGGAGATTGACCTTTCTGGGCTTCTGATGAGAGGAGGCAAGGGGAGAGGTGATCTTTTCCTGACCACATTATCATTTGCAGTAGACCTGCCAGATGTTTTCAGTTCACGAGCTCCTGAGCTACAAGGTCGTCTTTTTATCATTTCTATAGCTTTGGTCAGTTAAAGGGGTGGTATTCAGCCTTTAGCTTTCTACAGATAACCTGAAATTTTCTTTTTTTTCTTTTGAATTGGAGTCCCACTCTGTTGCCCAGGCTAGAGTGCAGTGGCATGCTCACGGCCACCTCAGCCTCGACCTGCTGGGCTCAAGCGAACCTTCCACCTCAGTCTTCCAAGTAACTGGAGCCACAGGCATTGGCCACACATCTAGCTTTTTTTTTTTTTTAAATTGTAGAGACAAGGTTTCACCAAGTTTTCCAGGCTAGTCTTGGACCCCTGAGCTCAGGCAAAAATCCTCTTGACTCTACCTCCCAAAGTGCTAGGACTACAGGCATAAGCCACCACACCCAACTGAAAGTTTCTCGGTGATTATTATCCTAAGCCATGAATTGAACAGTTGGGCTGTCCTATTCTTGCATCTGATGAAGTTTGCTTTTGATTTGCCAAGAGGGTGGGGCAGGTTGCAGCTTGGCCTGCAATCAAATGCAACTTTTTAAATGTCTAAATGCTTCCTAAAACCTGCCTATGGGAAATGTGTCTATTTATGTCTAACCTGTGCTAGCTACCCTGCCTCTGAATTAATTTCCTAAGAAAATAAAACCTAAAATCTTAGCTCTTTGGAACCCTTCATTCATTCATTTATGTAAACATACATCTATTTCTTGAATACTGAGGGGCTACTGTGTGCTAAGGGATAGGGTTAAAAGAGTAAACCAATGGGGGCCCTACACTGAAGAGGTTATACCTCATGGAGGGGACTTACATATAAGAAGATAAGAGTAATAGAACACGACCAATGCTGAATTAGAGAAATGAGCAGGAATGGAGACAGTTAAGTAGATGGGGTGATGCTTGCATGGTGAGCAGGAGTTTACTCTCTGTAGATAAGCCAAGCCAAGAACTTTAGGAAAAGAGGAAACAGCAGGAACTGCCAGGCAGTGACAGGTCTTAGGTGATTCCTATGCTAGGGTTGGTGACTCTGGATCTTAGTGAGGGACTGTGCAGGATGATGGTGGAGATGACATTGTGGGAAAGATTTTGATAGGCCTTGTAACGCTACCAGAATACCCTGGACTTTTTCCCATAGACATTTGAACCAACAGAGGTTTTTTGTTTGTTTGTTTGTTTGTTTTTTGAGTTGGAGTCTCACTCTGTCGCCCAGACTGGAGTGCAGTGGCCACTTCCGGCCACCGCAGCCTCGACCTGCTGGGCTCCGGCGATCCTTCCGCCTCAGCCTTCCAAGTAGCCGGAATTACAGGCATGCGCTACCACGCCCTGCTGATTTTTTGATTTATTGTAGAGATGAGGTCTCGCCGCCCAGGCGGGTCTCGAACCCGCGGACTCAGGCAATCCACTCACCTAAGCCTCCCAAAGGCGCGGGATTACAGGCTGAGCCACCGAGCCCGGCTCCAACAGAGGTTTTTAACCAAGAATGTTACAGGGATAGTCTCGGTTTTTAGTATACCCTTAGCTTCTTTTTTAAAAACCCAATTATGTATATTTAAAGAATTGTCAACATTTCTAGAAAACTTTATTGTATAAAAATTATCTAATAATAGAGGCCACAAAATGGAAGGTCTTTCTGCTGCCCCCAGAAGCTTTCAAGGCTCAGTGTTTTTTTAAAAGCATTAGCTTTGAATCTGTACACATAAACATCTCATTTTGTTTGGCCAGAAAATGTTAGTAATAGAAGAGTTTATAATAAACACATTACTGTATAGCAAACAGAGTGACAAACATACAAAAAGGTACTGTGTACTATTGATAAACTTTTGCATTTCAAAGTCTTAGTTTGAACTTTTAGTTATAGAACTTGTAGTTCAGTTCAAACAGTTTTTCAACATGCTTTTTTTACCTAACTTGTTATGCTTTATAAACCTTAAACTGACAATAACTACTGCAATTAACAATAATTATTTCAGAACTTCAGTAGATTAAGGTGCAAATACCATAGCGAATTTAAAAGGCCAACTGCGAAAATATTTTCAACACATATGACTAATGAAAGGCTAAATTTTGTGCTTTATTATGTTAATAAATCTTGAAGAGCTTTTTATATCAGCATGCACAGAGCTCTCTCCCGCTTTGATTCTTTCTAAATGATGCATAGAATTCCATTGTATGTAATTTTTTAATGATTTTAATATAATAGATAAATATAAACTTTGCAAATCATTAAAATATTTATTAAACATCCACCAGAAATTGTTAACACTTATATCTTCTGGGCAATGAACCTAGGGTTTGGAGAATTGAGGCAAGACCCTTATTTAACATTCGATAATCTCCTAAAGCATGTTTTGCTTCCGAAGTTTTAGAAAGCTAGTTTAGGATCGTGAATTAGCAGTAAAAAGTATGAAATTTTTTGATTTCTAGTCTGTGACTCGGACTGTTCAATATGGTTCATCCACAAAGAAAATACACATTTCAGAGTTGTACAGTCTATAAAATCACATTTGCCATAATTTCTTCCAAAACTCATGTCGAAATTTAATTGCCATAGTGATGGTATTAAAAAGTGCAACTATTAAGTGGTGGCTAGGCCATGAGAGCTCCACCCACATGAATAGATTTGTTTGTTTGTTTGTTTGTTTGAGTCAGAGTCTCACTCTATCACCTAGGCTGGAGTGCAGTGGCATGCTCACGGTCACCTCGACTTGCTGGGCTCTGGCGATCCTTCCACCTCAGCCTTCCAAGTAACTGGAACCACAGGCCCGAGCCACCATGTCCGGCTAATTTTTTAATTTATTGTAAAGACGATGTCTTGCCATGTTGCTCAGGTTGGTCTCAAACCCCTGAGTCAGGCAATCCTCTCACCTTCGCCTCCCAACGTTGCTGGGATTATGGGAGCAGGGGGACTGTGCCCGGCCCACATGACTAGATTAATGTTGATATCTTGGGGGTGCGTTTGTTATGGGAGAGTAGGTATCTACAAAAGTGAGTTAGGCCTTCTCTTCCTAGCTCCCCCTCAGGCTCTCTTGCCCTTCTGCCTTCCATCATGGAATAACTCAGCATAGAGGCTCTTCCAGATGCCAGTACCATGCTACTGGACTTCAAGAACCATGAGCCAAATAAATTTGTTATTATAAATTGCCCAGTCTCTGGTATTCTGTTATAGCAACATAAAACAAACTAAGACAACATCTAATTTTCAATTTCCTAAGGAGTTTTTAAAGAGTGAAATTTTAGAATATTTCAAGTGAAAATTTTGGTAAACTAAATTTGGAATAGAAAACTATGCTAATGCTCAGTTAAATTAATATTAAAATGTTTTTTAAGCTGAAAGCCAGGAGACCTAGAGTTCAAAATGTTTTCTCTTGATTATTAGTCATTGAGATAGTTTCTTCTCTTGTCTATGACACAGGTTATCAATCAGCAAAATGGGAATGATTCTACTTACTTATGTCAATGAGAGAGCAATATGACTCAAAGTCTGTAAGAAATTCAGCTGGAAACTTGAAAAAAGAGTTTTAAAAAGCCATATACCTAATTTATGTTTGTTATTGTTAGTTTCTACTCAGAGTTTGTGCTTGTAGAATAACTATTTATTTATTTATTTTGAGTTGGAGTCTCACTCTGTCGCCCAGACTGGAGTGCAGTGGCCACTCCCGACCACCGCAGCCTCAACCTGCTGGACTCCTGCGATCCTTCCACCTCAGCCTTCCGAGTAGCCAGAATTACAGGTGCACGCTACCACACCCAGCTAATTTTTTGATTTATTGTAGAGATGAGGTCTCGCCAAGTTGCCCAGGCAGGTCTCGAACCCGCGGGCTCAGGTAATCCACTCAGCCTCCCAAGACGCGGGATTATAGGCTGAGCCACCAAGCCCGGCTAGAATAACAGTTTAATTCAGACATATTTTTCTCTTGTTCTAAGGTAATATTGAAAATAGTTGAACATTAGTAAATGTGATTAAACCAGAGAAATTTTAGAAATTGTTTTGGGTCATTACTCCAGAGGTAAATGCCTTAAGTTCAGGTACTAACATGACAGTTTGCATGTATCCACAGCAGTGTCTGGTATAGCATTAAGAACATAGTAGGAGCCAGGCTCGGTGGCTCAGCCTGTAATCCTAGCGCTTTGGGAGGCTGAGGTAAGTGGATTGCCTGAGCCCGCAGGTTCAAGACCCACCTGGGCAGGTGAGATCTCATCTCTACAATAAATCAAAAAATTAGCTGGACCTGGTAGCGTGCACCTGTAGTTCCGGCTACTGGAAGGCTGAGGTGGAAGGATCGCCGGAGCCCAGCAGGTTGAGGCTGCGGTGGCTGGGAGCGGCCACTGCACTCCAGCCTGGGTGACTGAGTGAGACTCCAACTCAAAAAAAAGAACATTAGTAGGTACTTAATAAATACTTGTTAAAAGATAATTTTCAAAACCAGGTAAATTCATGACTCTCCCACAGATATAAAATGAATCTGTGTCAAAGATTTTATTTAACTCATTAATGAGGAAACTACTATGATGTTACAGCAAGACCAAAGGAGAATTCAAAGAACAGACACATGAATTGATCAGAAATATTGAAATGATTGTGCAAATGGAAGCAAAATTAGTTTTGTCCATAGTGGAGAGGGAAATCAGTTGAACCGCCACAGAAAAGGACAAGACAGAATTTGCACATCTATCAGCAAGAATTATTTTGCATTGCTGTTAGTTATCCACAACTTACAGGTTTTAAAATAGCTCCCATAGAATCAGAAACAATTAACCAGAAAGTGTGTTCTCTGGGCAATACATTGTTTTCTACAGAAGAGTTATTTTTTTCTCCCCTGACCTATTTTGATTGATCCAGAAGTGTTTGTGAATGTGCCTCTAGTGCTGCTACGTTCATGATGTCTCATGAAAGATATCACATTTTGGCCAAGCACGATGGCTTAAATCTATAATCCCAGCACTTTGGGAGGCCGAGGTGAAAGGATTGCCTAAGCTCAGGGGTTTGAGACCAGCCTGAGCAACTTGGTGAGACCTCATCTCTACAATAAATCAAAAAAATAAGCCGGGCGTGGTAGCGTGCACCTGTAGTTCCAGCTACTCGGAAGACTGAGGCGGAAGGATCACCTGAGTCCAGCAGGTTCAGGCTGCAGTGGCTGTGAGCGTGCCGTGCCACTGCATCCAGTCTGGGTGACAGAGTGAGACTCCAACTAAAAAAAAAAAGGTATCACATTTCCCTGGTTTGGAAGAAAATTACACCCAGGAAAAAATAGCAGCTCAGCTGCAGTCACTCTGCTCAATGGCAAGGTGATAGAGAACCTACCTGCCACTTCTGCTTCCTGGGCCCAGCACTCAATGCCAGGATTGGTTTTCTTTCTTTGGTTGTTGAGTGAGGATCAGAGAGCAGTTAATGTGAGGATAACATATGATGTTCTCTCAACAAATGGAGGAAGCAAATATCATTTCCTGAATGTCTACTCTGTGCCAAGCACCTTCTTGGCATTTTATAATCATAGACACATTTAAACCTCACCTGATCTTCAGCTGAAAAAACAAAAATGTAAGCAAAGTTCAGTAACTCAACTCCACAGTAGGGCGAACATCTGGAGCGCAGTAGGAATCTTGACTGTCAAACCCTTGCTCTTTTCCCTTGTAGAAATAAAATGCCAATCATTTTTCTCTTAATGAATTTGAAAAAGGGGAAATGAAAATAGTTCAATTTTTAATGGTTTGAGAGAGAACATCTTAGAAGAAAAAAAATAGGTACAATTTGTCAAATTTTATAGCACCACCAGTACTGCCGAAACTCAACTCACTGTGATTTATTGAGTCCCTACTATGTGCTAGGGCTTGTCTGAAGAGCTTGCCATAATTTACATGAATTGAATCCTCATCACAGTCCTGCGAGGTTGGTATTATTTCCATTTTATAGCCAAGAAGCCAAAGTGTAGAAATTTAAGAAACTTCATACAGCCTGTCCATTGGATTATAATCCAATTTTGACTGATTTCAAAACCAGTTGTGTTTCCCTGCAGGATTCTTCTTTCTCGCCAATCTCTAGATACCATTCCAAGTCCCTGAAAGGCTATGTTTTCTCATATAGCTTGTAAAGTGGCATTTCTAACTTATTTCTCTTTTGCTTTGGGCCCTTTTTCCTCTGCCCTGCCTTTGGCTTGAAGGCCTTTCCCCTACGACACTGCTCACTCTCTCTGTTTACAGGACCCATCCTGCCCAACTCACTCACACAGCAAGAGACATTGTGCCCCCAGTACCTCTCTTTGCTTGCACTGAGACTCCTTGTTGCAGTTGATTTGTTGTCACTCTTCCGTGTCACCAATGAAAAAGACAAAGAATGCAAATGTTTCCATCTCTGTGCTGGAGGGGCAGCTGACTTGGTCTTGGAAATACCTCCCACACCCAGAAGAGGAAAAGAGTTCTCATATTATCTCCAGTGTTTGCATTCAAAAGAATCCTTCCTACTAAATGACATGAAATAATCTCTCTCCCTTCCCCCACAGCATTTCCTAATGTAAATCCAGCAACTACTGTGTACTTCTGTGATTGTGCTCCTTCTTTGAGCTGCCTTAGGTTCCAGTCTAGGATCTTTTAATTCCAGCACCCTAGGAAACCGAGAAGAAAGGATCTCTTGCATCCAGGGGTTCCAGACCAGCCTGGGCAACATAGCAAGACCTCTTCTCTACAAAAAAATTTGCCGGGCATGGTAGTGCATGCCTTAGTCCTATTTACTCGGAAGGCTGAGGTAGAAGCATTATTGCCTGAGTCCAGGAATCGGAGGCTATGATCATGCCACTGCACTCCAGCCTGAGCAACACAGTAAGACCTCATAAATAAATAAATAAATAAATAAGCACCAAGTAAATTTAAATGGCTTCTATTACCCTCCGTTTGAGTGTTTGGCTTATGTTCCTCATTTATACTCATATTCTGTGTAGTTTTTAATAATTGAATAGCACTTTGTAGTTGGCCAAACACTTTTATGTCATTATCTAATTTGAGTACATGTAAATTTCACAACAGTTGCCAGGAGGTGAAGTCACCTGCCTGAAGCAAGTCTAGACTTGCCAGTGCCTCAGGACAGTGTTCGGTTCCTAATCTTCCTGAAAAGACAGACCTCAACTCTCTGAGCTTTACACCTATTTTTTTTCCTCCGGCAGCACAGTACGAAACAGAGAAGTAGTTATCTCAGTACTGTAGTCCTCCCTTATCTGCAGAGTATAAGTTTCAAGACCCCCAGTGGATGTCTGAAACCGTAGATAGTACTGAACCCTATATGTACTGTTTCTTTGATCTGAAAACCAAGAGGCCAATAGTGGTAAAAGGTGGGGAGTGTATGTAGCACGGATCCGCTGAACAAAACGACGAGTCACATCCCGGGTGGGATGAAGCAGGGACGTTTGTGAGAGTTCATCATGCTACTGGGAACGCCATGCAATTTACAACTGAGGAATTGTCTATTTTCTGGATTTTCCATTTAATTTTTCAGACCGTAGTTAACCATGGATAACTAAAACCTTGGAAAGCAAAACTGGATAAGAGAGCTACTGTAAATAAAAATAAATGTTAATTTTGTTTTAAATGTCTCTAAGTAATCTGCATCCAAACCAAAACTTTGAGGTCAAGATTCTCTATCCAACCGTTAAGCCTGATCTGAATTTATTGAACTACTGAGCTCTTTTCTCCCACAATGAATAATTTACTCTTCAGCCAGGCATGCCTGTGAAATAATTAAATGAAAGCTACACAAATGATCACAACAAGAAAACCCTTATTAACTCGCATATAAAACATTATGGTATTTGCAACTAGGTGTTGCTATGGCAGCGTTTTTTAAAAAAATTTTTAAACATTTGGCATACTAAATGAAGTAGGAGCTGTGAGTACTTTTTTGTTAACTGTGAATTTACATGACCTTCAACATGACAATGGCTTAATGGGAGCTAAACAAGGGGTGCGGTTCCTCCTCCTCTTTCCTACCTGTTTCCACTTCCTCTTAGGAGCCATTTCAGGCTTTCTATCTTGATTAACTCTGTCTTAGTAATTGGAGCTTACAGCTCAGAACAGTAATTCTGTCCCATAATTGTAGATGATAAATTTTAATTCTACTCTGTAATTGGCAATAATCAGGCCATGTTCTGGCTTTTCTGGAGTGCTCAATTAGAGGCCTGTGGCCTCCTCTTTCTTTTCCTTCTAGCAAAGCATCTATTCTTGACTCATCCCCATCTGAATGATTGTGTCTATAGTTAAATGATATGATAAATATTCTTAGATTTGGAAGACTTTGAAAAGGAGTACTCTAATTACTGTCGTTCACTTGATTGAAAATTTCCCAGTTCTAAAGCTATGTTCTGTTAAACATGGGGTCATTGAAGCTTTAATTTGCTTCAAAAAGGGTTATTTTGTTATTTTGTGTGGTCAGCAGTGAACATTGGTATAAAATAATAGTAATTTTATTTATTTCAAACAAAGGGAATATTTTCTAAATTGAAGAAAAGAAAAAAATAAGATTCATTGGGTTCTCACTTAGTATACACAATTCTGAAGTGGCGTGCCTTGTTTTAAAAAATTCTCCAAGAATTTCTCCAAGTGTGTCTCTCAAAATGTTCCTACCCAAAGGGTTACTAAGGAAAAGAGTCTCCGATGGGAGGTTTGCAGTGTGTTCTAAGTGACTAACTGCAGATGATTTCTGCAACCAAAATAAACCCTATCTGGTTACTTTTAGCTTTATGAGCCTTAGATTAACCCATTGTTTGCCAGATAACTGCAAGACCCTGTTTCCATGTGACTCATGCTGAACTGTGCTTATAACTCACTCATCCATTTTAAAATCTAGAGCTTATACTGTATAAACTTATTAAGGTAATCACATTAGGGTTATAAAAATCCTTAAAATGCATGATTGAAAGAGAAGTGATTAAGTTCCCATTTAAGAAAGCAGAATAAATGCTGCCTTTAGAACAAGAAATGCTAATGTTCTAAGATGAAAATTAAAGATAAAGCCATTCTTTATAGCAGAGTTTCTCAACCGTGGTCTTATTGACATTTGAGGCCAGATGCTTTTTGTTGTGGGAGGTTTGTCTTATGCACTGTAGGATGTTAAACCTCATTTCTGGCTCCTATCCACTACATGCTGTAGGGGAGGGAAAGAGGGCTCATTTTCACCCTTCTAGGTTCTTTCACTCGACTATGAATTAAATTTACATAAGACAGATTAACAGGAGAAAAACCATATTTAATTATGTGCATAAGCATGGGAGTCCCACAGAATATGAGAATCCAAAAAAGGTCAGATGATTGAAGTTTATATAACGTCCTGAGTTACAGAAAGACTTGGGAGCTTGGAGCTGGGGAGATGACATCAAGTTAAGGGAGAGTGAGAGGAAGAACTGTGTGATATGAATGAAGGTTACCTTGTTATGCAAATAAAACGTCTCTCAGGTAATAAAAGTTGTCTCTGATCATCCCTCTTCCTGATATAGATACTTCAGATACTTATGAAAGGATAGCTTCGTAGAGCTACTTCTGTGTCTGCAGCTTCTCAGAATAACCAGCTCAAAATGTGCCAAAGAAGTATATTCTGGTCTCTTATACAGTAATTCCCCTACATGTGAACCGTCAAGTTACAAACTTTAACAATGTACACTAGCAATTTTTTCTGTATTATTTATCTCTGCCAGGTGTCAGTATAGCCCATTAAATACATACAGTACTATATAGCTGATCGTGTTAATCGAGTACCTAGGCTTAACTTTGTTGGAGTTAAATTGGACTTCCAAACGCACACTCAGAACAGAATGTGTACGTATGCTGGGGACCAACTGTTGTCATATTTTGAGTTGGTGTCTCCTGAGCCCCAACAGTTCTTAATGTAATTGAGGGGAAAGTCCAAGAAATGTTTCAAAGGGAACGCTGATCAGGTGCTTTGGCTTTGTATCTTTAAAGCATAATAGAGCTCTACCTGTTTTACTGATTAAAGGGGCTGTAAAAAGGAAATTTGACTTTTTTTCTTGGTTCACTGCTTAATAGCTGCTCCAAAACTTTTCAGTTTAAAAACTCTCAGAACTAAATGAAGGATAACAACATAGACCAAACCTATGTAGAAGGACTCTTAGATTAAAGAGGATAGACAAGCCCGCCAGAGATTGTCTAGGAGACCCCATCCCCAAAATTGTCCTTGTTCTTCCAGTTTTAAAGACTAAATTAATTTACAGTGGTAATATGGAATCATGAAATAAAATTTCACTTTTTAAGACAGTTTTTCTCTGACTCCAGCCCCAGCACATATTCTCTGAAGTTCATAAGTTTATTTGTCATATAACAGAGATTCATATAGTACAGCTCCCTGGTAAGAAACATACTAGAGCAGCAGTTCTCAAGTTAATCTAGGAACCCCTGGGAGTACTGAAGACCTATTCAGGGGTGTCTACGATGTCAAAACTATTTTCACAATAATACTAGATGTTAGTTGCCCTTTCACTCTCATTCTGTCACGAGTATACAATGGCGTTTTCTGGATGTGTGATCTCACAAGAGACTGAATGCGGAAGCAGATATGAGAAGCCAGATGTCTTCTATTAAGCTAGATATCAAAGATTTTTTTTTTTAAATCTAAAGCAATGCCACCCTTCCCACTCGTTTTTTTTTTTTTTTTTTTTTTTGGAACACCTTGTTATGTTTTTTTAAATATGTTGCTTGTTTTAAAATATAATGGATTTATTATTATTATTATTTTTGAGTTGGAGTCTTTTGTCACCTAGGCTGGAATGCAATGTCATGCTCATGGCCACCACAGTCTCCACCTGCTGGGCTCAGGCAATCCTTCTGCCTCAGCCTTCCAAGTAGCTGGAACTACAGATGCACACTCCCACACCCAGCTAATTTTTGTGATTTTTTTTTATTATAGAGACAAGGCCTCACCAAGTTGCCCAGGCTGGTCTCAAACCCTTGGGCTTAGGCAATCCTCTCTCCTCAGTCTCCCACAGTGCTGGGATTACTATTATTATTATTTTAATGAATTAATAAGTACTTGTAAAATTTTCTCAGTTTTAATATCCAACATGGTAAATATCAATATGAAGGTTAAGACCATGAGATCTGTGGAGGAAAATGGGAGAGCTTTATTTTCCATAGAATCAATCTGCAGATTTGGGAGATGTAGCCCCCAGTTTAAAGGAAAGTGTACTCCCAGTGGGGGGTGGAGAGTTAGAGATTATAAAGACAAAAGTCCTAGAACAGGGGAGAGGAGTTAGGGAAGTGAGGAGCAGTCTTGATTGATAACATTTAAGCCCTAAGTCACTAGTCTGTCTCTTTTTTTAATTAAAAAAAATTTTATTATAAAGATGTGGCATACAATTCACGGTTAGGTATACAAACGTCGATTATGCAGGTACCCTTGTTGATGAGGTGTGCCCTTCCCTCCCTTGGCAGTTTCCCTCAGTTGACAATCCCATCCTCCCTCCCCTGACAGTTTCCCTCTAGGGATTCCCAGTGTGCCAATCCCTTTCTCATAGTATTATAGTAATTGTTCAAGGTCCCCTTATGAGTGAAAACATATGGTACTCTGTTCTTTGTTTCTGTGATATTGGCTGGTTGCAGGTGGTTGGTCAGTTGGTGCAGGTGGTCTGTTGGTGGTCAGTTGGGCAATTTCCAGCTGCAGTCTATCTCAGCACTGATAAGAGGAACCAGTTTGGCTTGATTGTAGAAAGGGAGGTTCTGTGACACTTTTACAGCATCTTCCAGAGTACATGACCGATCCCTCACCCAGCCATGGCTGCCTCATTCTGTTTTAACTTTGAGATCTCACTTAGCCATGGGGAGTCCATCGTATCTGTCGGTTCGGGGCATACTTTAACAGATGTAACCAATATAAACAAACAAAAGCTCTTTGAAGTCTTCAATAATTCTTAAGCATGCCAAGGGGTACTGAGAACAAGAGTTTTAGAAGTACTGTGCTGGATAATGAGAATATTCTGTTGGGTATGCGTGGAGAGGGAAGTATCAGACTAAACTCAATGGGATCTTTAGCATGGAGGAGCATTTAAAATACACTTTGAAAGATAGACATAAGTCTCAGGTCTCGGATTCATTAACAGCTTCAACCCAACAAAATGCCACATTAAAATTAGGCTTCCTGGCTGAATATGGTGGCTAATGCCTGTAATCCCAGTAGTTTGGGAGGCAGGGTCGGGATGATTGCTTGACCCCAGAAGTTAAAGACCAGACCTCGTTTCTGCAAAACTAAAACTAAAACTAAACTAGCCAGGTGTGGTGATGCACACCTGTAGTCCCAGCTATTTGGGAGGCTGAAGTGAGGGGATTGTATGGGCCCAGGAGGTCGAGGCTGTGGTGAGCTATGATTGTGCCGCTGCACTCCAGCATGGGTAACAGAGTGAGACCATGGCTATAATAATAATAATAATAATAATAATAATAATAATTAGGCTTCTCTTCTGACATGCTCCTGTTGCCTGAGGTTACTCATTAAACAGAAATATCTATGAAGAGGCGTCTCTCTTCCTAACAACTTTTGTGTTAGTCTTCCTCTTCTATTAACTCATAAAGAGAAGCCCTGGTTTTACAAGGGACTGCCAGTCTCTTAGCTGTCTGGCTATCCTCCCCATTAGATCCAATCTTCCCTGCTGGAAATGACAGATCAAAGATATCCCGCAAGTGATTCCATTCATAGAGAACCTATTTGATGTACATGATTATTCAAATACTAAAAGAAATGAAAAGTGTACTTTATCCCAGACCATCATAATTTACTATCAATCTTTTCATGAGTCTAGCATGTCAACTCTCCTCTCATTTTCGTCATTTGTCAGGTGTAAAAAAAGGTAGTGAATTCACGTTTATAAGTGATGATCTCTCTTTTTCAGAATCATATCTCTTCTTTCTTGTGCCTTTCTCTATTGCACAGTCCTAATAGAGTTGAAGCCCAGGTGGATGAGCCTAAATTATCTGTCCTTGAGCACAGAGAAGATCAATAACATTCCTAGAGTCAAGCTATTTTAGAGCTTTAAGGAATCTTTTAGCATTGAATCCAGTGGTTCTTCAATTTCCCTTTGAAAATCTGTTGACAGCTAGTGACCCTTTCCCCCAGGAAGATGCTTGTGGTAGGCGGGGTAATGGTTCTCCAAAGATGTCCACACCCTAATCCCCCAAACCTGTTGGTTTACAGGGCAAAGGGTAATTCTGACTGCAAATGGAATTAAGGGCGCTCATTAGCCAACCTTAAAATCAAAAGATTATCTTGGATCATCCACATAGGTGCTTCTGCTTTGAAGATAAAAGGAACCCATGAGCCAAAGAATGTGGGTGGCCTCTAAAAGCTGGAGAAGACAAGGAAACAAATTCTTCTCTAGAGCTCTTAGAAAGGAACCAGCCCTACCAACTCTAGCCCAAGGAGACCCACTTCAGACTCCTGACCTTCAGAGCTATAAAATAATTAATGTTGTTTTAAGCCACTTGGTTTATGGCAATTTGTCACAGCAGTAGTGAGAAATTAATTCAAAACATTTCCATGTGTACATACCTAACTTTGTATACAATTCCATGGAGAATTGGCCCCAGGGTAAAGGGCCCCACGAGGTGTTCCGAAATCTTATTTGATGGATGGCAGCAGAACCCAAATCCCTTGACTTCTGGTAACCAACTCTCCTTATAGCTAAAAGTAAAACATTCACTTTCTTACAACCAAGTTTAGTGTTAAAATTAGACGCTCTTCTCTTTGACTTCAAGTTGTATAACATTTTTTTAAATGAAAGTAAATTAAGAGAAAGATATTTAATTCAGCCAGGTTCAGTGACTCATGCCTGTAATCCTAGCACTTCGGGAGGCAGAGGCGAGAGAATTGCCTGAGTCCAGGGATTCGAGACTAGCCTGGGCATTAAAAACAATTAGGTGGGCGTGGTGGTGCACACTTGTAGTCCCAGCTACTTGAAAGGCTGAGGCAGAAGGATCTCCTGAGCCCAGCAGACTGAGGCTGTAGTGGCTGTGAGACTCTTACTAAAAAAAAAAAGTTATTTAATCCAGACTTTTATTTAATCATGCCAAAGTTGTAGAGGGGAGGAAAAACTTGCTCTGAATAGAGCTCACATTAATGCACATCCCTGAGCTACGTTTGGGTCTGTGAGGACACAGAAGGCAGTCATCTGTCCAGGGGAATTTATGTTTATACCATACCATATCCTCGGCTGCTTAAGGCCTGCAGACTCCTTTTGTGAAGCCAGAAACCTGCCAGTCTTTCCTTTCAAAACTGTACCCTCAGGCACTCTTCTGTGGGAATTCAAGCAAGAAAAACAAATCCTTTGTCAGAGTTGCAGCAGACAAGCTAATAGTAATGACAAGATAGTCAATGTTATTGCTCAGAGAGCACCTTCCTAATGGTATCCTGGGCTACTCTGATGATGCTTTTTCCATATCCCATGGTAATCCACTGCTACCAGTGTCTTTAAATTCGTGGAAATCATCTTTAGCACATTGTTTGGAAGCCAAAAAGGAAACAAAGATAAATGAGTCTGGAGTAGTCACCATTTTTAAGCCATTTTCTGTCTTCAGTAAGGAAATGTGTAGGAGTGGGCATTCACTCTGAGGACAGTTTAGTGAACTGTGTCTGTCACCTGGGCTGGCCAGAGGTCTTTGAGAAACCATGGATGCCTGAGTTTCAGAACAGCTGTCATTTATGCCTCTGATTTCTGTTAAATTACAAAACCATGGACCTGAATTCTAAGCCCCTTGAAGAAAATAATTGTCTTTTTTATCATCCTTCTATTCTCACAGAAGCAGCCCCCTCCCCCCCCCCCT
>NW_007259271.1:93921-95879 GCF_000164805.1 Carlito syrichta
GTCCAGGCTAGAGTACAGTGACATGCTCAGGGCCACCACAACCTCCACCTGCTGGACTCAAGCTATCCTTCAGCCTTAACCTTCCAAGTAGCTGGAATTACAGGGGTGTGCCACCATGCTCAACTAATTTTTAATTTATTGTAGAGATGAGGTCTCACCAAGTTGCCCAGGCTGTTCTCAAACCTCTGGGCTCAGGCAATCCTCTCACCTCCACGTCCCAAAGTGTTGGAATTACAGGCGTGAGCCACTTGACCCAGCAGCAAAAGCCTTATATATAGTGGGTGCTCAGTAAATGTTTTTTAGTTACTGGAGAGAGATGACACTTTACTTTTAATCCACAGTTAGTTGGCCATTGTTAGGTGCTCTGAATTTCTACAATAAATCACCAAAAGAACCTTCTCTCCTGGAGAAGGCTACAGTCCAATAGAAGAGAGAAGACCCTTATGCGGACAGCTGTAATGCGATCAATATATGAAAAGTGCAAAGGGAGAGGTAGGAAGAAAGTGAGAGAGACTTGTGGAGTGGGGAGGTGCCGTTTCTAGAGTGAGACTCAGGAAGACTTTTTTTGGGATGAGGCTTTGTTTGAGTTGGGTGTGGGTGGACTGTAGGAATTTTTCCAGATGAAGATGGTGGAAGGACATTCTACAAGAAGAGGGCAGTTTGGGCAAGGAGATGAGAGTGTGTGAGGAGCCTTAAACCAGCAAACTTGGCTAAAGCTGAGGTGTCAGAACGAGTGAGGAAGAGTAGGTTATTGGTCATTTAAACCAGTACAATGTAAGAGAGATGCTTGGATGGGAGCAAGGGCCAAGGGCAAGAGCCCAAAGCTGATAAAGAATGAAGGAAGATGCCTGAGAAGGCGGGGCCGGGCAACTGGGCACCAAAAGGAATGTGCCAGAACACTGGCTAGATCAGAGGTGGCTGGCAAGTTGAAGCAAAAGTTTCAGAATCATTGGAAAGAAGATTCTACAACTGCTCACCTTGGCGGCTGCAGGCGACTCTCACATGCATACCTGTTGGGATATTATTGGGGGTCTTAGTCAGCTTGTTCTGCCATAATAAAATAACATAACCAGGCTCGGTGGCTCAGCCTGTAATCCCGCGCTTTGGGAGGCTGAGGTGAGTGGATTGCCTGAGCCCGTGAGTTCGAGACCCGCCTGGGCAACTTGGCGAGACCTCGTCTCTACAATAAATCAAAAATTAGCCGGGCGTGGTAGCGCGTGCCTGTAGTTCCAGCTACTCGGAAGGCTGAGGCGGAAGGATCGCCGGGGCCCAGCAGGTCAAGGCTGCAGTGGCCAGGAGCGGAGTGAGACGCCAACACAAAAAAATAAAATAAAATAACATAGATTGGGTGGCTAAAACAACAGACATTTATTTTCTCACATTTATGGAGGCTAGAAGTTTGAGATCAGCCTGTCGGTATGGTCAGTTCTGGTGAGGGCTCTTTTCCTGGCTTACAGATGACTGCTTTCTTGCTGTATCCTAACATGGTAGACAGAGAGCAAGTTCTCTGGTACTTCTTTTATAGGGGCACTAATCTTATTACAAGGGCCCCACATTCACAACTTACTTGAACTTCATTATCTCCCAAAGTCCCCATCTCCAAATATCACCACATAGGGAGTTAATACTTCAACACAGGAATTTTAGGGAACACAAGTCAGCCCATAGCACTGGTTCAGAAGATTATGCCTGGAAGGTCCCAACTCTAGCTGCAATGACAGCAATAAGTAGGCCCCTTTGGTGTTTCTGGTAAGATAAGATTGCACTGAGATCTTTCCAGAATGTGCCTTAGTAACTTGTTTTGTGGTTTTTGGTGTTTTTGTTTTTTTTTTGAGTTGGAGTCTCACTCTGTCCCCAAGACTGGAGTGCAGTGGCCGCTCCCAGCCACCGCAGCCTCGACCTGCTGGACTCCGGCGATCCTTCTGCCTCAACCTTCCAAGTAGCTGGAACTACAGGCA
>NW_007259271.1:95899-112014 GCF_000164805.1 Carlito syrichta
ACCTCAGCCTCCCAAAGGCGCGGGATTACAGGCTGAGCCACCGAGCCCGGCTGTTTTGTTGTTGTTGCTGTTGTTTGTTTTGTTTTGGTTTTTTGGTTTTTTGTTTTTTTGTTTTTGTTTTTAAGTTGGAGTCTCACCGTCATCTAGGCTGGAGTGCAGTGACACACTCTTGGCCACCGCAGCCTCAACCTGCTGGGCTCAGGGGATCCTTCCACTTTAACCTTCCAAGTAGCTGGAACTACAGGCATGTACCACCATGCCCGGCTAATTTTTTGATTTATTGTAGAGACGAGGTTTTGCCAAGTTGCCCAGGCTGGTCTTGAACCCCTGGGCTCAGGCAATCCTCTCGCTTCCCAAAGTACTGGGATTACACACGTGAGCCACCGCACCTGGTAGGACACAACTTCTTGAGGTGATCATGATATTGAACTGACAGACTCACATTCAAGACCCCAAGTGGATATAAAGATTTGAAATATATAGCTATCTATGGTGCAATTATAAATATGTCTACACCTAATATGTATTCTGAGACATATATACATAGTATACACATAGCCTTTTATTCATTATCCCTGCCACTAGCAAAAGGCACCTTTATAAATATTTGTTCCTAATTGCTCCTCTATGAAATTTTAATACCACAGATATACTGTATATAAGTTTATGTACTATATGTTTATCTGTGCCTTATAAATAAAAATAATAAGATTTTTGCCCCATAAAACTAACTGTGGGGGCTAGGTATAGTGGTTCATGCCTGTAATTCCAGCACTTTGAGAATCTGACGCAGGAGGATTGCTTGAGCCTAGGAGTTCATGACCAACCTGGGCAACATAGTGAGATCTCATCTCTACAAAACATTAAAAAATTAGTTGGGCATGGTGATACGTGTCTGTAGACCCAGCTACTCTGGAAGCTGAGGCCAGAGGATCACCTGAACCTGAGCCCAGGAGTCCAAGGGTGTGGTGAGCTGTGATTGTGCCACTGCACTCCAGCCTGGGTGACAGGTTGAGACCCTGATTCAAAAAACAAACAAAACCACCAGTTTTCATCCTCTTGAGAGCAATATTGTCCCTGTTGAGAATGCATGATAGATGTGTCTAGATGTGCAGGCATGTGTCACCCTACTACACAAAACAGTTAGGATGTAAAACCACATGTTATGTATTCAGTCACAATGGAAAGTATAGCTTTCCAAAGGAATGACTGTTTCTGTCTTCTATCCAGGTACCAAGGAAATTGAAGTAGTAGACAGGAAAAAAGGCAAAAAGAAAAAAAGAAACTGCTTAAAGAGCATTGAGTCAAAAGAAAATAAATTGGATAGTCATAGAGAACATTTCATCCAAGGTATAGAAATACCTGAAGTAACTATCCCCCACCCTACTGCATAAAACCTGACAAGTGAAAAAAATATATTTAACTCTATAATAGATAAAATACTGCTGTCTCTTTGGCAATGCTAAAGGAAGTCTCAACATCTATTTTTTCCGTTCTGCTTTTTCTAGACAGCCTTCAGAACACCCTTCCGATTTTATAATACTATAACAATTATCTCAGACTTGTTACGATGCAATCGAGTGGCTTATAGCCCTTGAGAATATCTTAGTTTTCTTAACTGGATTAGACCACAGACTCTAGTCTCATCAAGGACACATCTCAAAGCCATCTACTAAGGAGAGTTACTTCAGCAGATCTATTATGTATCATTCTGAGTAGTTTTGGCTTCAGGAGCAACCTTTTTCTGCCTTGTCTCCAAATCCTTGTGGTCCCCCGTAGAGGTCTTCAGTCCATGGGCAGTGATCATGAGTTGGGGATTGGCCTGGGCATGCCCTGTTTAGGTACTATATGTTTACCTGTGGATGTTTGGCTTTATATCTTTATTGTAAATGATATTTTATTTTTTTAATTCAGATATTTTTGTAGACAAAAATCAGTTTTTGATTCATCAGAAGCTGCTTGTTGAGTTAGTGCCTTCTCTGAATTCTTACTGGATATAAGGTTTAATCCAGTGTCCTTCATGAATGCTTTATGACAATCCGAAGATACTGCCAATAAGCAAAAGAAAAGAAAACTCAAAACACTTTCTTGTGACAGCTTCAGAAAAAGATGAGGTTGAAAGGAAAGACAATAAACTAGGAGATAAAGTGTCTTTGGAAAATAAAACAATTTTTCATACCATCGAAGGAAAGCTATTGGAATATGTAAAAAGTTCAGGTTGCAGATTTGTTTAAAAATATGAATGAATTTCTACTTTCAGTATGGTCAAAGAAGATCCTACCAGACTGATCTTGCATAAAATAACTGTAAACTCTGGGGAATTTTTTTTTTTTAATTTAAATACTATAAAGGCAGCTGGGCTCGGTGACTCAGCCTGTAATCCTGCGCCTTTGGGAGGCTGAGGTGAGTGGATTGCCTGAGCCCGCGGATTCGAGACCTGCCTGGGCAACTTGGCGAGACCTCATCTCCACAAAAAATAAAAAACTAGCCGGGCGTGGTAGCCCGCGCCTGTAGTTCCAGCTACTCGGAAGGATCACCAGAGCCCAGCAGGTTGAGGCTGCGGTGGCCGGGAGCGGCCACTGCACTCCAGCCTGGGCGACAGAGTGAGACTCCAACTCAAAATATAAAAAAAATAAATAATAAATACTATAAGGCATTGGAAAGTGAACAAAAGTAGTCAGATTCAAGCGGAAACTTGACACTTGGAAGAAAGGAATTGCAGGAGATAAGTTTACCAGTTTTTATGGCTTTTAATCCAAAGGCCTGTCTCAGGTGGTCCTACTTCAAGTGGCCTATGGTGTTTCTGGCCCGAAGAACAAGGAGGCAGAGTTTGGGGCCACCAGTGTCGCCAGAAAAGAAAGGCGGAAATCCCAGAAAGGAGAAAGCCAAAGAAGATATGCCCTTCCTTCTCTGTACAGTAATCTCCCATATCCACAGCGGTCCAAGATCCCCAGTGGTGCCTGAAACCATGGATAGTACCAAACCCCACATATACTATGTTTTTTCCTATACATACATTCCTATGACAAAGTTTAATTCATACACTAGGCACAGGAAAAGATTAACAGCAATAATAATAAAGTACAACAATTATGACATATAATGTAATAAAAGTTATGTGAATGTGTTCTCTGTCTCAAAATAGCTTATTGTACAGTACTCACCCTTCTTGCGATGGTGTGAGATATGAGATGATAAAATGCCTATGTGATGAGATGAAGTGAGGTGAATGACATAGACATTGTGGCATAGTGTTAGGCCACTACTTCGAGTAATTCTGAATCATTAAGCCATGACAGTGCCGATGGTTAAATATCAGGAGCAGATGATGTCAATGACTAATGAGCGTGTAATGTATACAGTATGAATACACTAAACAAAGGGATGATTCACATCTTGGGCCGATGGAGCAGAAAAACATGATTTCATCATGCTACACAGAATGGAGCACAATTCAAGACTTATTCATGAATAGTTTATTCCTGGAGTTCAATATTTTTAGACTGCAGTAGACCGAGCCACAGAAAACAAAACTGTGGATAAGGGGAGACTGCTGTATAAACTCTGCTCAAATCTCTGGCTAACTCTTGAACCCCACATGTGTAAGCAAACAAGAATCATTCTAGCTGAGGATAAAAAAAATCTAAACTGAAATTTTAGCTGATGCGTAAGAGAGAGCATATACAGTTTGAATCCAACAAAGTTAACTGATTGAAATAAACACTTTTCAGAGAAACATAACAGAATAGAATCTTCACAATATCCACCCCCAGTGCTGGACACAATGGTTGATATCTAGTAGGTGCTTGGTGAATATTTGAATAAATAAAATGCCTTACCGGGCCCTGTGCGGTCTACCTGCTGCCTGATTCTCTGACCTCATCTCTCACTACTCTCCCGTGGCTCTTCCTTGTCCACTTACTGCTTGCGATTCCTTGAACATGCCAGGCACTCTCCAGCCTGTGGCCTTTGCATTTGTGGTTCCTTCTGCCTAGAATGCTCTGCCCTCAGGTATCCATATGACCAGCTTCCTCTCCTCCAGATCCTTATTTAAATGCCATTTTCTTGATGAGGCCTTTTTGTCTCTGCCTTCCACCCTGCCTTCTGACACTTCTTTATCCGTTTCCTGTGTTGTTTTTCTCTGTACCACTTATTAGCCTCTGACTTTGCATATTTTATTGTCTGTTTCACTAGAATGTCAGCTCCCACAAGCGCAGGGGCGTGTGTATGCTTATTCTCTGCTGTCTCCACAGTGCTTATAACAATGCTTGGCCCATAATAGGTTATGAAAAATATTTATTAACCTCATGCATGCAAGAATGTATGAGTAATCTTCTTATATCTAATTACACGATGTGCTATAGTCATGAATTAATTGCCATGCTTTCACTGTGTGCCCTTCACTCAAACATGCAGGCATTAACATAGGTCCCTGAAGATGAATATTCGTTGGTTTCTCTTTCCGTTGGTTTCTTTCTTTCTCTCTTTCCTTTCCTTCCTTCCTTCCTTCCTTCCTTCCCTCCTTCTCTCTCCCTCTCTCTCTTCCTTTCTTTCAAGATAGAGTCTCTGTCGCCTAGGCTGAAGTGCAGTGGCAAAATCATAGTTCACTACAGCCTTAAACTGGGCTCAAGCAATCTTCCTGCCTCAGCTTCCTGAGTAACTGAGACTACAGGCGCGCACCACCATGCCCAGCTAATTATTTTATTTTTTGTAGAGACAAGCTCTAGCAATGTTGTCTGGCTGGCCTCAAACTCCTGGCCTCAAGTAATCCTCCCACCTCAGCCTCCCAAAGCATTGGATTACAATCATGAGTCACCGTACCTGGTCGGTTTTTTTCAGAGACAAAAAAATATGAATAGTAATAATTACCTGATGAAAACAGTCTTCCAGTTTTCTTCAGTCCATCCATGTCACCAGCCGATTCATTTTTCAAGGGCTAAAAACTTTCAAGGCCTTCCCTATTAAATTAAGAATGGGCTTCCCATTGTCATCCAAAGCTCCAGGATCTCCCTTGTCTCAGGCTGTATCTCCAGAGGGAGAACCTGAGATAAGCATTTCTGGCAACGCGATTTATTAGGAAGTTTCCCAGGCAAACTTCCCTATGAGAGTAGGAAAGTAAAACACCCAAGGGATGCAGACCAAGCAAGGATGCAACATCCAGAAAATCCCATGAGGGGAACTTCTGCTCAGCCCTGCAGGGGAGCACTATGGAGAGCAGGGGTCATACCTCATAGTTGTCTCCATCTCTAAGGACCAGAAGTTGGAGTCATTCTACCCCATTATATGCTTACAGGGCCCTTTTTCTTCATCGTAAATTTTTCCAGTTTTCTGTGCATACAGGCAAAGCAGGCTCTGACAGCCTTGTGCATTCAGCCAACCGAGACACTCGGGTGCTGACTGTTGGGAGTGAAAGCCCCAGAAGGAAGCATGTAGGGAAATGGTAAAGGGATTCTGGGAATACAAGTGTGCACGGAACACTGACAGCATCTGCTGCCTTTTTTGTCCGCTTAGTTCCTCTCTGCTCTTCCTCCATGCCTTTGCTTGCGCTTGGCCTGCCTAGCCTCTCCCATTATCCCTGCTGATCCTTTAGGAGTGATTTCCTGTGATCCTTTCTCAGTAAAGCTTTTCCTGGGTTCCAGAAGCCTGTGGCGCCCTCATTCCTCTCAATCCTCATTATGTCCTTGACCCTGAGCTCTTCCCCCTCCTCTATCACCCAACTGTTATTCGTCCTTGGACAAGTCACTATGTTCCATGTACTCATCTGTCAAGGGTTTGCATTGTAGTCACTCAAATTCCTTCTAGGGTAAGAATCCTCTGATTCTGTGACTTCTGATATTCCAAAGTACATTAAAATTATGAATATATTTATCAGCCCTCATCAAACTGTAAACTTCTGAAGAATAAGAATAATATTCTGTTCTCTGAAAAGCAGCTTTGTCTGCTGAAAATTGGAAATAACATTTCTAAATCTATTTCATGAAATCAAGAATAATATCTGTAGAATATCTGGTTTACAGAAGATTCTCAAATTAGACGATTGCTGTATTGGCATATCTTTGTACTTCAGGAAGGGCTTATTATAGTGTTTTGTACATTAGAAGCATTCAATAAATATTTGCTGCATTGTGGAAAGAGAAACTAAAGGCCAGATGCTAGGTAATGGCAAAGCCAAGCCTCTTCACACTGTATGCTGTGACCTTTCTATTCCTCCATGTTGCCAGAATCAAGAATTGATTAAATAGTGGGCAGCTGGCTTTGGCCAGCTACTAAAAGAGCTAAAATGCACATGAAAGCTATATCCAATCACTTAGAAGCTCTGCCAACCAGTCAGTTCTAAGACAGTCAACTTTCAGTCTCAACCCCTCTTAAAGCTGGGTCTTGGTTTTCATCAAGCACACGAAATATGGACCCAATGCCAAGAAGACAGTACCCAGTGGTCCTCCAAAAAGCGACAGCTATAATGTCAGATATTTGCACCTTGCTGTTATTCTTTATTGCAGAATTTAACATTCATCATGGTTGGTTGCCCACTGCAAGGTCTGATTTGGATCAATGGTTTATCATTTTTAATTTTGCTATTGAAATTATTAGGCAGACCATGCAGACATAAGTTGTAGCTGTCACTTGTTTGCTCATTGGTACACAGAAGGATGGGGACCAAAAGCTAATTCTCCAGTGGGGAGTCTCTGCTCAGAATCACAAACACAATTTATCACACCAAGAACTTGCCCAAAACATAATTGCAAAATCTTCCACTAGTAGGTGAGATTAATTGTATCTACCTTTCTCTCAGGTTCTTCCTTTGTAGATATCTTTCCTCCTCCTTCCTTTTCTCACTCCCTTCCTTTGAATAATGGTTCAGGAAATTGGATTCTTGCACTTTGCAAGGAAACTTTCATTTCTTTTTAAGATGATCCTTACTACCAAAAATGCCCCAAAGGAATATACAAGAAAGTGAGAGAGATTCAGGAAGAAAATTAGCCCTTCAAAGGAAAATATTTTAATGTATTTTTTATTGTGGTAAAATACATATAACCTAAAATTTACACTAGTGGCACCTAATACATTCGTAATATTTTGCAACCATCATCACACTCTAGTTGCAGAACATTTTCATTGTCCCAAGAGGAAACTTCATAATCATTAAGCGACCCCTCCCCATCCTCCCCTCCCCTATCCCTGGGTAACCACGAATCTACTTTCTGCCTCTATGGATCTGCCACTTCTGGATGTTTCATAAAAATGGAATCATACAAGATGTGGCCTTTTGTGTCTGGCTACCTTCACTTAGCATCATGTTTTCGAGATTCATCCATGTTGTAGCATGTACTAGTACTTTATCCCTTTTTATGGCCAAATAATATTCCATCGTGAGTATGTTCACATGTGTGTGTGTACCGTAATTCACTCATCTAGTCATCCATTAATGGACACATGGGTTGGTTGTTTCGATCTTTTTGTTCTCATGAATAGTGTTGTTACAAACATTCACATGCAAATTTTTGTTTGCACACCTGTGTTCAGTTCTTTTTGGTATATACAAGACCTCAGAGTAGAATTGCTGGGTCATATATTAACTGTATGTTTAGCTTTATTGAGGTACTACCAAACAAGTTGCATTTTTAAAAACCATTCTTTCCTGGTCTGTAGAATTCTTCTTCTGTCTTTAATTTGAGTTCAGTGGTGCATAAAAGACAGTAATTAAGAGAATTGTTTACTGAAATGATGAAGGAATCTTTGTGAAGTACAAAATGCCAGGACCCAGGATTTCCTCCCTTTAAGTATAGAGTAAGAATCTAGGCAGTTTTTCTTTTTGAGAAACTTGCCCATGGCAGGTCTTTCTGCCATGAATCTTCCTTTTTCCTTCCTTTCTTCTCACTAATAAACTGTTTTAAAACTTAAAAAAAAAAAATCTAGTAAGTACCACATGACACACCCCACCATGATGCTGTTAATGATCAGCATGTGTGGCTCATGACTGTGAAGATCTGGGGGAGACAGCCCACAGAATGGGAAAAAATATTTGCCAACTGTATATCTGACAAAGGTCTAACATGTAGGATCTACAAGGAACTCAAACGTGCCGAAAGGAAAAAAAACAAACAGCCCCTTTAAAAAGTGGGCAAAAGACATGAATAGACACTTCTCAAAAGAAGATATACGAGCTGGGCTCGGTGGCTCAGCCTGTAATCCCACGCCTTGGGAGGCTGAGGTGAGTGAATTGCCTGAGCCCGCGGGCTCGAGACCCGCCTGGGCAACTTGGTGAGACCTCATCTCTACAATAAATGAAAAAATTAGCCGGGTGTGGTAGCGCACGCCTGTAGTTCCAGCCACATGGAAGGCTGAGACGGAAGGATCGCTGGAGCCCAGCAGGTCAAGGCTGCAGTGGCCGGGAGTGGCCATTGCACTCCAGTCTGGGCGACAGAATGAGACTCCAACTCAAAAAAAAAAGAAGATGTACGGGCAGCCAACAGTCACATGAAAAAGTGCTCAGCCTCACTCATCCTCAGAGAAATGCAAATCAAAACCACAGTGAGATACCACCTAACCCCACTAAGAATGGCCATCATTAATAAAACAAACAACAACAGATGCTGGCGAGAGAAAGGAATGCTTCTACCTTGTGGTGGGAATGCAAACTTTTAATATAAACAGGCAAGCATTTAAACAATTATTGACAGAGTATAACCTCTCTGGAAGACAGTCTGGCAATTTCTGAATGAACTAGAAATTGACTTTCCATGTGATCCAGCATTTCCCCTATTGGGGATATACCAGGAGGAGCTCAAATCATTCTACAAAAAAGATATCTACACATGAATGTTTGTTGCAGCTCTATTCACAATAGCAAAAACATGGAACCAACCATACTGCCCATCGAAGCTGGACTGGATTAAAAAAAGGTGGTACATATACACAATGGAACATTATGCAGCCATAAAGAAGGACAAACATATGAACTTTGCTGCAACTTGGATGGATTTAGAATCGATCAAACTCAGTGATCTATCACAGAGACAAAGAACAGAGTACCATATGTTCTCACTCATAAGTGGACCTTGAACAATTATCATAATACTATAAGAAAGGAATCGGCAGTAGTGGGAAACTGCCAGGGGAGTGGGCATGGGATTGGCAGTTGAGGGAAACTGCCAGGGGAGGGAGGGGCACACCTCATCAACAAGGGCACCTGCATAATCAACGATTGTATACCTAACCCTGAATTGTACCCCACAGCTTTAAAATAAAAAGAATTAAAAAGAAAAAAAATCAAAGAATTTTTATGCTCACTATATAAATCAGTAAAGTTGACACCATAATAAGAATCTGAATAGTGGGATATATAAAAATTTTGGAGTATTTTACAACTATAACAGAAGTTTGAGCTTTACAACAGAGAAAACAAGCC
This sequence comes from Carlito syrichta, assembly GCF_000164805.1. Lineage (NCBI taxonomy): Eukaryota > Metazoa > Chordata > Mammalia > Primates > Tarsiidae > Carlito > Carlito syrichta. Next base: position 105,309 of record NW_007259271.1, read on the forward strand.
TTTCCAACAGTATTTCACATTGCAACTTGCTTTCTCTTCTACCTAAAAACAACTCAAATGATTTTGCATGCTGTAGACATGTCAATATATTTTCAAAGTGTACCCATTTTGTAATGAAATCTTCCATTTTGTAATGAAATATCCCACCCCACAACTAATGCTAATTTTCCCATAATATCAGTTGCTTATCAGTATCTTTCAAATGTCTCTTAATTTAAAATATTATCTGCCTATTTCACGTGTGTGTGTGTGTGTGTGTGTGTGTGTGTGTGTGTTTGTGTGTGTATGTGCATTTTTTTTTTTTTTTTTTTTTTTTTTTTAGTTGATGTCTCACTCTGTTACCCAAACTGGAGTGCAGTGGCATGCTCATGGCCACTGCAGCCTCGACCTGCTGGGCTCAGGCAATTCTTCAGCCTCAGCCTTCCAAGTAGCTGGAACTACAGCCGCGAGCTACCACGCCAGGCTAATTTTTTGATTTATTGTAGAGATGAAGTCTTGCCAAGTTGTCTAGGCTGGTCTTGAACTCCTGGGTTCAGGCAATCCTCTTGCCTCGGCCTCCCAAAATTCTGGGATTACAGGCTTGAGCCACCATGCCTGGCCTGGCATCAATTCTTATACGAATTCTCTAAAGTTGCTTAGGAATCATTGACACATTGAAATAATTTCGTTTCATTATGTTGTCAAATTACTTTCATAATGTAGACATTTTAGGGTCACTAATATTTGATAGATTTGAGTCTTAAAGTCTTGGAAAAAATTTGTATCCAATTTGTTTTAAATTAGGCTAATACTTAACTTGATCTTTTTCCTTTAGGCCAAAACCAGGTGTTTCATTGGGAGCTTTTATTGTATAATGATAATATTCAGGAAAGTGAAATGTCATTATATCTTTCCCAAGGATCAAACTACTGTTCATTCAGTCACTTACTAAAAAGTTCTCAAAATCTTCACAGAAAATACTGTGGAAAGAGAAACAGCTTGCAAACGTGAGCAATCTTAGATTTTAATATATAAGAAATGGAATACAGACAGTGTTACATTCTGTTTAGCAATCATAGTCACATACAGAAAAGGTTTATCTTTTCATGTAGCATGGGTAGGATAAAAATATTAGCAATTAAACTATGATTATCTGGAAATCCCTGAACTTGATATCTGCAGGAGACAAGGGCTTAAACTCTTTGTCCAACCTCAGTTTTCGTCCATTTTTAGCATATTAAACATGTCCTGAGACATGCCTATGAAAAGTGAATTGTGGCCTTTCCATACTTAATTTGCTTCTTAATTGTGCATGATTTTATAATGCCCATAAAATAATACTTATAGGCATAACATTTCAAGGCAGCCCTTTTCAGAAAAGGAGGGTTAGATTTATTTCCAGATGTTTCTACCGAACATTTTCTTTTTTTCTTTCCCTCACCCTCCATTCCCATTTCATTGTTGTGATTAACAGCGCAAAGCTCCACAGCAGAAATTTATCAACCGATTCCTTCCACCTACCAAATCCACAGTTTTCAGGTCTCAATTTGAGACATAATGAAAGTCTACTTTGCATAATTATCATATGAGACTATCTATAATTAAATGATGAAATGTGGTTATGCTCCAGTGTGTAGACGAGGCTTTATGTGAACCGAAACCACAAAGGTTTATTTCTCTGCTTTAACTTTCATCTGGTGTTTGTGGGAGGAAAATATAAACAAGCAATTCATTTTCAAAAGAGTTTAAGTCCCCAATGGGAACCTTTATTTTTTTAAATTTCTGGAAAGAAAGTGATTTCTTAAATCGAATAATAACTGAGACTTTAATATGATTTCCTTTTCAATGTCAGATGTTGCTCACAAGCTTTAAAAAGTGCTAATTATCAACACTGCATTTGAGTGTTGCCTTAAAAATACTATTAAAAGCTTGTAAGGATAGCTTTTCAAATGCCTGTACAAAAATAATTCTTATTCATCATGCAAGTCTAAAGCCTGAAACAGGCCTTGCAAAAGTTTCTAACCTTGATTCATAATCTTGATTTATAGTCTTTCATTTCTCCAACTAGATAAATTAAAGTTGACTAAACTAAGTTTAATACAAAAACAGTGGTTCTAAAATTTATTCAAGTGGGGCATAACATCTCTGGGCTTCTTTGTGAAACCCCTTAAAATATTGTTACATTGAACTTTCAAAACTAAATAAGTTTGACTAAATTGCATTTGTATTTACCAAGTACTCTTTGCATACCAACTATATGTCATACAAAGTCGGAGACTGAAAATAAAGAGATACATATGATAAACTTCAAGGAGTTCAAAATCTAGTAGTATTCCATTTTAAAATTGCCAAGGCTGCCTTTATCAGTGATTTACCAAGACAGATTCTAGAGTAAAACTTCAATTTAAGTACAATTCATCCATTGCCCTTTTTTGTCCTAGATATTGGGAAAAAACCACCAGTGTTTAATCTTAGTGCAACATTTACGCTCTTGACATGACTTTGAGAATCAAGAGAGAAGATTCTTCCTAGGAGCAAAATGAAGAAAATAGTTTAAATATTAATCTTTAGTGTATCCCTAATGATAGTTTAGAAAATCATTCTCTACAGTTTTTGTAAATGTGATGATTTTACATATACAGTTGACCCTTGGACAGCAGAGGCTGGGGGCGCTAAACCCTAATGCAGTAAAAAAAGTTTGTGTACAACTTTTGACTCCCCATAAAACTTAACTACTAATAACCTACTGTTGACCAGAGCCTTACTGATAGCATAGTTAACATATATGATGTGTGTTCTATGTATTATATACTGTATTCATACAATAAAGTAAGATAGAGAAAAGAAAATGTTAATAAAAAAATCATAAGGAAGAGAAAGTATATTTACTATTCATTACGTGGAAGTGAATCATCATAAAGGTCTTCATCCTCATGAACTTCAGGCTGAATAGACTGAGGTGGTGAGGAAGAGGAGGGCTTGATCTTGCTGCCTCAGCTGTGGCAGAGGTGAAAGTAACCCATGTAGAAGTGGATCTGCACAGTTCAAACCTGTGTTGTTCAAGAATCAACTGTACATCTACATCTCAAGTCAGGAAACTATGGCCCACAGGCCAAGTTAGGCCCTTTGCCTGTTTTTGGAAATAAAGTTTTGTTGGAACATCAGCCATGCTCATTCTTGATGCATTATCTATGGCTGCCGTTGTGCTACAGTGGAAGAGTTGTGATCAAGACCACATGACCTGCAACGTTTATCTGGTCCTTTACAGAAAAAGTCTGCCAACTTCTGATCTAAATAATGTGCTTAATCATGTATTTCCAGATTTACCAATTTTAAACCTTATCTACATATCCCTTACCATGCAAAGTAAGGGCTAGATCAATTGTAACTTCCCCCACCTTCTTTTGGCACTGGTCAGCGTTCAGAACGTAATACCCCAAAGTATGGTGCCGAGTACTTTGAACTAAAGAAAATTGGAAGAAACTCAGAAGCAAGGTCTTTCTCACGTACTCCTGCCCTTTTGTCTCCCGCCCTTCTTTCTCCCACAAAGTGAGTCCTAGAAACCAGAATTCCGCTTCTCCAAGATGGGCCATTAATATTAATAACTAGAACACCTCTCCCCCAAAGCAAGCCATAACACCTAGAAAGATCACTCTCTCCCTTCTCCCTTTAAGATCCTTCTTTCAGAAAGGTCCTCGCTGTACTTGACAGAGCGAAGAAATGCTGCACAGAGAAGCCAAGAAGAATCTAAACAGACAGGCCTTGCTGAGTTTTCCTCCTCAGTCTATTACCATTAGATCATACCCTCTTGTCCAAACACATTTCTACACGGTTGTCCATTCTTCATTGAACCTAAGCATAAAAGCAGAGAGTTTTCCCTGGGCCTTTGGATCTTCATTTTTTGAAGGCTCCTATGTCACATAAAACTTTGATTAAATACATTTGTTACATTTTTCTTTTATTAACCTGTCTTTCGTTATAGGAGTGTTGGCCATGACCCTTATTATGGGTGAGGAAAGGGGTCACATCTTTCTGCCCCTGTACACTTCTCTTTCCCCAGTGTAGTTCTATAACTGCCCATTAACTTTGTAATTTTAAATGATAGATTATATTTTTATTTCTGTTTATTTCTACTGTAAGTTGCATGTCCTCATATTAGTAATTTCACTTAGTAAGATGAAAATATAAATCACACACCCGTCTTACTTACTTCTCCTTACCATTTCTTTTCCCAACTTTTGTCTTACATATTTTGTCTTTGTCTTTTCAACAAAGGTTGAAAACATTTACAGTTGTTCTGTAACCATTACCAAGAACTTGTGCCTTATTTATAGGTTGTTTCTAAATTTTTAAGCGCACTGAAGGGTTTTTATTTTTAGTGCTAAGCAAATATTATTCACTGTATAGCTAATTACTGCTGGTTATGTGATGACTATTGTAAAGGTTTTTTTGTTTATTTCTCCAACAGTTTCTAACTGGGTGTTTCTTTTTTTCATTTTCTCCTTTGCATGTCTTGTCTTAAATGCTTTGTACTGCCGTGCTCGGAGGCTCAGCCTGTAATCCCAGTGCTTTGGGAGGCTGAGGTGAGTGGATTGCCTGAGCCCGCGGGTTCGAGACTCGCCTGGGCAACTTGGCGAGACCTCATCTCCACAATAAATCAAAAATTAGCCGGGCGTGGTAGCGCGCGCCTGTAGTTCCAGCTACTTGGAAGGCTGAGGCGGAAGGATCGCCGGAGCCCAGCAGGTCGAGGCTGCGGTGGCCGGGAGCCGCCTCTGCACTCCAGTCTGGGTGACAGAGTGATTAAAAAAAAAATGCTTTGTCCTTCCCAAGAGCGGAGTCAAATCTCTGGAACCTCCTTCTTTCCCAGGCACTTCCCTCAGTGTTTTCTCCCGCTTTAACCAGAGCTGATAACTTCCTAGACCCGTACAAGACACTGGCATCCTTAAGACTTTGCTTCCTTCTCCTCCTGTGTTGGAGTCACTGTTTCCTTGATGCCGTGCCTTTCTCTTTCTTAATTTTGTTGGAGCACATCCTCACATCACTTGCTTCAAAAAGATGAGTGGATAGTAAACGTTCTAAATCTTCACAAGTTTGGAAATGTCTTTATAATGACCTCTCACTTAATATAGAAAGCTAAATCGAAAATGATTTTTTTACAGGAGTTTTAAGGCAAACTACATTGCCTTCGGGTCTCCAGGTCCTGCAGTCAGATAATGATCCTGTTCTCATTTCTTTATCCTCAGTGTATCTTTTCTCTCTATAGTTTTAAAGATACTTTCTATATCTTTGCTGTATGAAAATGTCATTGTGATGCTTCCAGGTGTGAAGGTATTTGTATTGTCAGGCTAGAGGCTCTGAGGCTGAGTTCTTAGGTTATTCAGCTCAGGGACTTTGCAGATTCTTTTTTTTTTAAATAATTCCTTTCTCCCCCATTGTTTCTCTTTTCTATTTTAGAAATTCCTATCGATTGTATATTGGCTCTTCTGAATTGGTAACCTGTAAACATTGTCTTTTCTTCCATATTTCCAACACTTTGTCTTTTTGCTCAACTTTCTAGAAGATTTTTAAAAATTTTATCCTTCAAACTTTCTATTGAATTGAATATGAAATTGTTTAATTTCAAAGAGTATTCCTTCCTTTTCATGTTTGTTTGTCTGTTTGTTTTCAATAAAGTGCTACAGTTCATATACTGAAACCTGGGGTTCTATCCATTATCGTTTAAGATTCAGGCCTAGAAATTAGTTTGCCGATACACACAATATATGCATTTAAATTTTGAAAACTTATAATGGTCCTTCAGAAACAGGTTGTAAAAGCTTATACTTCTTCTGGGGGATGAAAGTGATATGTCAGTATTTTTGCTTTGCATTTATTAATGAGAATGAATGTCTTTCAGAATTGTATTGGCCATTTGTATATTCATCTATGTGCCTATTTATGCACTTCACTTTTTACAAATTGAGTAGCCTTTTCTTTTTGAATTATACAAGCTCTTTATTGTGTTTATTTTATATTTGTCTGTTTTAAATGTTACAAATATTCCCTTCCAATGTGTTGTCTTGTAACTTTTTAAAAATTAATTTTATGTATTTATGTATCTATTTTAATTTTTATTTGGGGGTTGGAATCTCACTCTCCTTCCCAGGCTAGAGTGAAGTGGCATGCTCATGGCCACCACAGCCTCGACTTACTGGGAAAAGGCGAACCTTCCACCTCAGCCTCCCAGGTAGCTGGAAATACAGGCGTGCACTACCATGTCCGGCTAATTTTTTTTTTTTAAATGTAAAGACGGGGTCTTGCCATGTTACCCAGGCTGGTCTTGAACCCCTCGGTTTAGGTAATACTCTCGCCTTGGCCTCCCAAAGTGCTAGGATTACAGGCTTGAGCCACCACACCAGGCTTATGTATTTATTTTTGAGTCAAGGTCTCACTCTGTCACCCAGACTGGAGTGCAGTGGCATGACCATGGTTCACCGCAGCCTCGACCTCCTGGGCTTAAGTAATCCCTCCACCTCAGCTTCCTGAGCAGCTGGGAAAACAGGCGTGTGCCACAATGCCTGGCTAATTTTCAAATTTTTTTTTGGAGACGAGGTCTCACTGTGTTGCCCAGGCTGGTCTTGAACTCCTGAGCTCAGGTGATCCTTCTGTCTTAGTGAGCCTTTACACCCAGTCCATTGTGCTATTGATCAGTTTCTTTTTCTTTTCTTTTTTTTTTTTTTTTTTGAGT
>NW_007259271.1:112181-154568 GCF_000164805.1 Carlito syrichta
TAGAGATGAGGTCTCGCTGCCCAGGCGGGTCTCGAACCCGCGGGCTCAAGCAATCCACTCACCTCAGCCTCCCAAAGGCGCGGGATTACAGGCTGATGATCAGTTTCTTTTAAAGAATGTATTGACCCATCATGTAATGGTTCAGTGGGGGCTCCCTTCACTGCATTTATTAACTGTCCAAAGTCCAGTTACTTTACTACTGTGTTCCTCAGTGCCTTCAACTGTAAGTGACAATAAGAATAATACCCATCTAGTAGGTTCATTGTGAAAATGAATGTGGTAATACATATAAATAATCAAGAGAAGTGTTTGGCAAGCCAGATGTAAAGGTTAGCTAACATGAACATGAATTACTGAAGAGAATGGAAACCTCTTGTAAGGAAGAGAGAAGGGTATTATGTTGTAATGCCCTTTCTTAAGAAGTGAAGAGAGATAGGGACAAAATCTCCCAGAGTTTTATCCTGGATCTTTGATTTGTTTCCCTCATGGCTTGTGTGGCCCAGAAAATAAGTGTCACACTAATAAAGGTTGAGAGTAGTTTTCAGCCCTTAAATTGAATTAAATGAATACTATTGTGACAAGTTAATTAGACATCCATAAAATTGCTAAATATATGTCATTGAAGATGCCTATGTTCCATATTTTGTTAAACATCAATTATGGTCATAAAAAAATCTGCATCTAGTAAAATGGATACTGCTGACACATGTTAATTATTCTGGAAAATAATTGAGCTCTTTAAAAATTTCAATATGCTATTAAGCATGTATAGCCTCTGAAAGCTTGAGCTATTTTGAGATTATCCAAATGAATCTAACAATATAAAATGAAGTAAAAATTTCCTGAAAGTTCTCGTAGTAAGACAAAAGAAAAGTGCAAATTACTGTATGAAGGGTTGATAAAATAAGCTTGGTTTGGACTCCAGATGCTTTGGTAGGAACATACTAGAGTTTCAGCAACTCTAGTCTATGTTGGAGTAGTCACGGCAAAATAAAATCAAACAAAATCCCAGCACTTTGGGAGGCCGAGGCGAGTGTATTGCCCGAGCCCGCGGGCTCGAGACCAGCCTGGGCAACTTGGTGAGACCTCGTTTCTACAATAAATCAAAAATTACCCAGGCATGGTAACATGCACCTATAGTTCCAGCTACTTGGAAGGCTGAGGTGGTAGGATCGCTGGAGCCCAGCAGGTTGAGGCTGTGGTGGCTGGGAACGTGCCACTGCACTCCAGTCTGGGCAACAGAGTGAGACTCCAACTCAAAAAAAAAAAAAAAAAATCAAACACAAAAGAGCTGCTTCTTTTGTCTGCAAGATGATAGTGAGTCAGTTCTCAACAATGCAACATATGACTTTTGAAACGCATGCTTCTAATTATGTGCTTTCCAATCCTTGCAGTGGTCTTGATTTGTGCTAATATACTGGCAAATGTTAATTCAAGCCATCAAAGTGTTTATCATAGAGAAATGCCATTGCCTCCCATAAACACTTCTCCATCTGGGAGCTCAGATTCTCAAGAAAGCCACCAGGGAATTAAGAAGATATAACAGAGGCCAGCATACCAGCCAGCTGTGTAGGGAGAGTGGCTGCAAATTACAGACTATATGGGGTTTAGATATCTGTTTTATCTCTTGTGCTCTTTCCCCTGATGTGTCTTACAGAGCCAGTGTTTTTCAAAGTGTGGTCTTGTACCCTGTACCAGAGTCACTTAGAATGCTTATTTAAAACACAGATTCCGATCTGGGCACCATGGTACATGCCTGTAGTGGTCCCAGCTACTCAAGAGGCTGGGGCAGGAGGCTCACATGAGCCCAGGAGCTCTAGACGGTAGCACGCTTTGCTGATCATGTGCCACATGAAGTTTGGCACCAATAGGGTGAGCTTCTGGGAGCAGAGGACTACCTGGTTGCCTAAGGAGGGGCGAACTGGTCCAGGTAGGAAACACAGCAGGTCAAAACTCTTGTGCTGAATGATAGTGGAATGATGACTGAAATAGCCACTGCACTCCAGCCTGGGCAACATACTTAGACCCTGTCTCTTAAAAAACCAACAACAAAAAACCCCACACAGATTCCTGGGGAATGCTGGGTTCACTATGATTTAATCATACTTAAATCATTTTAAGTATGATTTAGTTTATCAGCTAAATTGGAACTGGAAAATGAAATATTTTAAAGCAAATAGCATCAATATGTATATCATAGAAAATAGCAGAACATTGTTGTGCTTTCTTCATTTTAATATTTTTATTTTGAAATGGAGACAGGTAGTAGGAAATTCATGATCTTGGAAAATACTGACCATTCCACTCTCAATAACTATTCTCTTTTCCCTACTGAGAGAGAAGGCCTTCCCCACCTGAATGGGGTCTAAACCACTAAGTGCTGTGGTTTCCTCCCAGCCCACTTTTCCCTGAAGCTGACCTTGTTTACCAACATCTCTAGCTTTTAGGGAGAGTGTACTCTTGAAACCACAGAACTACCCTCCCCCAAGTGCCCTGGAAGGACCATTGACATGATCTGAAGATCTTTGCCCCGGGTCCTACCCAATAGCTCAGAAGTCAAGGTTGAGAATACCAGCTTGGGCTTACTGCCAAATAGTTTTCCAACATAGTTGTACCAATGTATTCTCCAAGAAAAGATTCTGATAGTGGTATTTGAAGTGTTCTGTAGCTCCCCCACACATTAGCTTACATTCACATGGATATCACACTGTTTACACTGATTATTACCAAAGAGGGTCTATAATTCTAGACACTTATTGTTCTTTATATTGCTTGTCTTTTTAATTTCTAACTGCCAATAAGTCTCATTCTAAACTCGAGTGTTCCTTGGGAGCACTGCCTATCTGGGGTTGATGGTGTGAAGAAATATTGAGAGCCATCATCTCTACCCAGCATCTCCATCAACCCACAGGTGCGACTTCATTATTGCCTCTGACACATTAAAGTATCAATAACATAAAGTCATCTCTTAAACACATTAAACTGAACTCAATTAACAGAATTGATTACCAACCTAATTGTAGGGATTTTGCAGCTTGAGGGAAACTGACAAACATCTTGCTCTTTTAGATCCTACAATTAGATTCACAAGACACGGTCAATAATCATTTTGCAGGCTCTAAATTTATTGTCTCTAACAATGACAAAAATCTCTCTGGGTGGATAAACTGGCTGTTGTTAAAAGACTAATTGTGGAAATGATTTTCAGTGCTGATATTGACAAATAGAACTGAATTCTTAATGGATAAATTTGATAATGAATTAATAGAACCTCTCTTGGACACTAATTTGTACAAACCTTAACAGATCCTTGATTTACTGCATCTCATTTTCTAAAACTGAAAGCATGACTAGAAAAGTGTATCAGTCTGGGTTCTTTGTGAATCCTATAGTCCTTTGAACTGTAACCCTCAAAATGACTAATATTCTGATTCATAAATAGCATTAATAACATGTGTGTTCAATTTATTATTTAAGAACTCTATTAACCTTAGTTTCTAAGATAGTTCATTTTTGCCTCTTAAAATGTACAGAGAGAATTTCAATATTTTTATTTTCTCAACTCATCGCATACTGGATCCTAATCAAATGATAGATTTTAGAGTCTCTGAGCGTTCTGGTAAGGATGCGCTCTTGCTCACATAAAGGGAATATGATAGATATTGGATAGCTTTCTACCATGCTTATAGTTTTTCTCTCCAATCTTATTTCTCCTTGCTATGACTCTCTCTCCTAAAATCTGCCCCTCACTGTCCCCAGTACACAGGAAACAACACTTCACTGGTTTGTTTTGTGCCTCATGACTGTGTTTCCTGTTGCCTTGGATTAGAATGCCCTTCCCTTCCTTATCCACATAATAATTACCACCTCACTTCTTCAGACTCACCTGGAGGGCAGTTACTCTGTGAAGTCTTTCTTAGTCCCCCATTCACAGCCCTTGGGTTGGTTAGATTGACCACCGCCATGGATTGCACACTGCAGTTTGGGGAGTATCCTTCTATCATCCATGCCTTTTAGCGATCTGTTGTCCTCAGATGTTCATATCTCTGGCTCCCTGAATTGGAATTTCTTTGAAGGCAGAGAATGAATGTAATATGTCACTATGTTCACAGAGCCAAGGAACAGTACATTGACACTCATCAAAATATTACTGAATAAAAAAATCAGTGCATGGACAAAACAATGTCCTGGGGAGTGTTCTCACGAGGTCTTTCACCATCTGGTCCCTCACCTGGTATATTTTTCCCACAGATACCCTCCCTGTCCAATCCTTCACTACATTCAGATCTCAGACATCTTAGAGAGGCCGCCACTCCCATCTTGTTCAAACAACCCCTCCATCTTCACTCTCTATACTCCTGTATGTTTTAAATAAGAATTATCAGCCCCTGACAGTATGCGACGTAGTTTATGTTCATTTGATTTTTATCGTCTCATTCCTCCCACTAGAATAGGAGTTGGCAGATATTTGTTCTTTAAAGGGTCAGCTAGTAAATATTTGGGGCTTCAAGGGCCACTAGGTCTCCGTCACTACTACTGAATTCTTATCATTGTAGCACAAAAGCAACTACAATACACAAATAAATGGACATAGCTGCGTTCCAATAAAACTTTATTTACAAAGGCAGGTGGAGGTTAGATTTGGCCTGAGAACTGTGATTTGCTAACTCTTACACTAGAGTATTATCTTGTCTGTCTGAATCTCAGCCATATCTCAGGTACCAGCCATATCTCAGCTTCTATTAAATAGTTATTGAATACACGGCAGATAAACTTGATCCACAAATAACAAAAAAGACTGATTTTGATTGAATTTTAAGTGTCAGTTTCTGCCAACTTGAAAGAAAATCATAGACAAAATCTTCAAATGAGTATATCGACTCTTCTGAAACATAAAGGCATTTGCCGAGTTCCCATCTAGCTCTCAAATTTAGTGAGTTCTCTCTCTCATAAACTTTACCATAGTCTGTTAAGTTTGCTATGTGGGTAATGTTGACCAAAGATAAAAGTTTACTGCAAAAATTTTGACAGAGAGACTAACAAATAGAATGTTTCAGTTGGGAAAAAAGGAAATCTTAATTCATATACATTAGGCAAATAGAAGTAGATTTTATAGTGGACAGTGGTGAACCCAACATCCTCATTGTATTTAAAGGTTCATATGTGAAAAATATGCAAATTATGCTCTGTACAATAATTATACTCTGTAAGCAAAAGATGTCGGTGTTTTAGGAAGATTTGAGATTGTTAGATTTCCAACCCCTGAAGGGTTCAATCTGTTGAAGCCCAAAGCAAGCGTATATGTAGGAACCATCAATTAGTCTGTCTCTTCATCTACTCAAAGTTGGGGCCACTCTGTTTCATCCTACTTGCCGGAGGAGTATTAGACAAGCAGGATGGAAATGTGTCATTTCCTGTCAGTACCCTAACTTCACTTTTAGGTTTCCAAAACTGCCACTGAATATTTCTGAATGTGAGATCTGTACTTTTCAAGAGCTGTAGTGAGCTTTGTAAATATCAGTGACTCTGTCTATCACATTTGAATTTGTAAAGCACCCTTTGGGCTCATACTAGAAATCAGGAACCCTCTGGATCACACAGGACAGAAATCTCTATGCTTTTGCTTTTGTACCCTTATTAGTGAAAATATTTTGAATACATACCACCCCAAATATATATTAATTTAGTCATAATTTATATGTACATGTACTACTGTAAATAATATGTTATGGAGAGTATGAAGCATATGTAAAAACATGGTAAAATCAGCTGCTAAAATAAGATGAAATGAAAGTGAAATATATATTTTAATCACTTTTAAATATCTTGCTATCACTGCTGCATTAGAAAGCATTTAATATTTTAAATGATAACAAAATGAATTGAGAATGCTTTTTTATTTTTCAGTACCTTGGTTTATCACTTCATTGAATAAAAAGGTGAAGGTCTGATTGCAAATTCAGCTTATTTCTTTACTTGATTTTAATGAGTGTCATTGGAAAAAAAAAGAATTGCAGAAACATATGAAGAGACAAATGGACAAAGTGGTACCAACTTGCTAGCTAGATCATGTACTATTTTTCAATTCCATCTATACAAAGGTTTTCATCGAAATTCATCTGGAAAGCTTTCTTATTCTTTGATGTCTGTCAACCGTTCTTACAAATCAAATAGAAAAGATTGCCTTTTATTATATTTAACAAATGAATTTACAATCCACTGAAATGCTTCATTTGAAAGATTTTTAAGCAGGTTAGTCAAATCCATTTCCAAGTTTTCAAAGACTGCAGTTTTTATCTGTACATATTTGCATAATTTTCAATAAAACAAGTATAACTGCTATTATGGCTAAACATCTGTTTCCCTACATTCATGCTACAGTCCAGGTTTGTTTGAAAAAACTGTTACTTTCTCATTCATAATTATATCTCCTTTACCCTGAAAAGACAACACTTTTAGTTCATTGTCAATAAGTAGCCAACAACCCCTTTGTTGGACAAAGGATTTTCATAGCCATGCTACTTTATTTTAATGTTTTGTTTTTTCAAAAACAACCACGTTGTTGGCATGCTAAAGTCCTGCAATTTCTTTTCTAATCAAGCTTGCATTGAATACAATAATGGCTATTAGTATTTTGTTATTATTATTTGAGTCGGGGTCTCACTCTGTTGCCCAGGCTGGAGGACTCTACAAGCAACACATGCCAACACCTTAGAAAGACTTGAAATTTTTGTAAAAACGAGGTCTTGCTATGTTACCCAGGCTGGTCTCAAACTCTTGGGCTCAAACAATCCTCCCAACTCAGTCTCCCAGATTGTTGGGATTATGGGTGTCAGCCACTGTGCCCAGCCTTTTTGAATTATTGCAAGAGGGTAGACATCTATCCATTTATCCCCTAATCCTTATTTTGTTCTAGTCAAAGCTGCTACCCCATTGTTGTATACTTTGCTGTATTTGTGCCAATGTCATAGCATCCTAAGAATTGTCATTTTATAATAGGTTCTGGTATTTTGTAGGACTAGACAACCAGAGTGCTTTTCTTGTTTAGAGTGTTTTTTAATAGTATTACATAAAATTTAGAATCCTGTTTGTTGAATTCTTTTTTAAAAGGCTATTGAGATAGATTCATTGGATGGCATTAAAACTATAAATTAATTTGAAGAGAATGTTTAGTCTACCCATTAAAGAGAGGCCCCATTTATTGCAAAGCCTCCTGAAATTCTCCAACAGGATTCCTCTAAACCTTTTGTGATTTTAAGTTGAATCATTCTGGGTTCTCTTGGCTTTTCAGGTACTATGTAAGTTTCCAAGCTTGACTAAACAGTTCTAAATCTTTAAATGCTCCTGACGTGTTGTGGGAATTGACTGACAGAGGCCTATGGAATTGATTGGTGAAGGTTAAGTTCTTCTGAATGCACAATATGCATATTTATGAAGGCAAAAAGCATTCGACTTACAATGTTATGTGAGCTGAAAACACATTATGTGCAGCTATGTATGTTCATATAAAATTTAACTCATCTCTAGCAGAGGGATTTGGTTTGCCTCCTTTGATCTCAAAGGACAGAGGCTTGCCCAGACTTGCTCGAAAAATGGGAGCTGAGTATAAAAATATGTATAGCATAAAAGAGATGGAATCCCATGGACATACAAGAATGAAAATGTAGAGTGGCTGAGCTTCTTCGCCTCATGGGAAGCAGCAGCAAAGGGCGGTAGTTCCAAATGCAGGGAAAATATAGGATTCTCATTGGCAGGGATTCCTTGATCTCCCATCATGATGTTACTTTACAGAATGGTTCTCTCCAAGTTTAGTAGCTCTTCTTCCAACTCCTCTCTCTGTTTCTGCTTTTTTTGTGAAGCACTTATAAATCTTACTCTTAAACTCATGTGTGTGAGGATCATCACATTACATTCTTGCTGGTTGGCAGTCCACATGTAATCATATTGAATATTCACAAGTCCTGGGAATCATATGCAGAGTAGAAATTTGAGCAGTCATTTATGGTTTAAATCCTCATTACCTGGGTAGATGAAAGGATGCTAAACTCTGTAAAATATTTTAAGATGGTTTATTATGGCTAATGTGAATGACCTTAGGCCTGAGAACACCCATCCTCAGAAGGTCCTGAGAAAATGTGCCCACAATAGTTGAATAGTAGCTTGGTTATATACATTTTAGGAAGGCAGAAGTTACAAAAACAATAAATCATTACATGTGAAATTTTTATTGCTTTGACCCAGGAAGGAGGGACATTTCCAAGCGGGTGCTGTGGGTTTTAGATGGATTCAAAGATTTCTTGACTGGTAATTTGTAGTTCCTATCTAAAACATTTTGGAAATCAGTAGAGGAAATGTTTTATTTAGATAAGGAGTCAGAAAAACTCCAAGTTTGTTGCTATGTAGATGAAGTCCCATATGTGGCAGATTTTAGAGAGGATAGATAAATGTCTTACAAGGTTCTCAAAATCTGAGAGTCCCAAAGAAATGGCTTTGCAGGGTCATAAAATACTTTGATTTCCTTCTTTATTTATTATGCGATGTGATGCCAGTCAGGTTGGTAAACAAACTTTAGTATATAGAATAATCGGGTAATAAGACCCTATCTGGTGAGTCCTTATCAAGCGTGACTCTCTAAGCCTCTTAGTTAGGAACTTGGATAAGAGAAAAAGGTCACAGTTTAGTTCTTACCTGTTCCTAAGATACCCTGGCCCAAGTCTGTGTGGTCCCCTGAAGTTCACTGACTGCCATTTCTTTAGGCTCAGCCTACAGGTAGATATGGATGCCTTGCCAGACATACCACCAAGCTGCTTCTCGTGAAATTTCTGCCACCTCACAAGGGTTTTCTACCCTTGCTTCGTCTGCCAAGTTACTCAGACATTCAGGAAACAAAAATCAGGAAAGAGTTACCTGAAGTCAGCTTTGCTTTGAGCCCTGGTTAATGCATCTCCCCTAAGGCAAGGATCTGCAAAAGACCTGTCGGCCTTATTGACCTGGGAGACAAAAAAGCTCCATGAGAACAAAGCAAAAACTCTTTTTGAATATATATAGTTTTTGCCACATGCATGATAGTAATTTTGACTTGCTAGAAACGTATCATGAGGTCTAATCTACCTCATGACCTCTGTCAGTTGTAACTTCTCAACTTTAACAATTAATACTTTACCATCTTGTTTTCTTCCAACTTAAATTCTTATTCTGAGGAACTCTTATTTACCAGATGAGCACTTTTGGTCAAAGCTTTTCATGTTAGGCCCCCTCACAGGCCACAGTAGGGCTTATGAATTTTTGACCCTAGTGGAGTCACCATTACCCAAGTTCAGTCAGGAATGTGGAAAAGTCATGAAGAATAGACCATGGGATTCCTGTGGCCACCGTGTCAACAAGTATAGTGAGGGGAGAAGTTTCTTTTGGAAGTGTCTGTGATGTTTTTTCAATATAACATACGTAGTCATGAGTGAAGTGGGAAATAAGGTTGCTGGAGAGAATCCTTTGGGGATGTGGAACTTCAGATTATTTAAATACTATTGAATACACTGTTTACAGATTGGATGTGTGAGCTTTTGGTGCATAACAAACATCCCCCAAATTCAGTTTCCTAAAACCATAATTATGTATTATTCCCCATTTGGCTGGCTGGTCTAGGCTGGGGGGGCAGGCAGTTCTGCTACCCTTGGCTTCTCATTTGAGTTGCAAGCTGTCGTCTGGTCCACATGTGTTCATCCTAGCCACCAGACTGAAGAGGCAGCGGCTACATTAAAAAGGTCTTTCCATGGAGATGATAAATAGCAAGAGTACATGCCCAAACACACAAGTGTTTTTCACTTGTCACAGCTGGGCTCCATCCTGGGACATGCTTCGGGCAGTGGGATATTAGCAGAGTTGAGGGACGGAAAAGCAAGCACTGTGTACAGATAGAAGATACAGGAATGGAATATGGTATCTGGTGACGAATTCCATCTAGGGAGCAAATGAAGACAAAGTCAGTCTACCTCACAGACCAGTACTACTAAGATAAGAACATATATATATATTGACACTCTGTGTTCTCATGTAATCACAGCTGACCATCTTGAAAGGTAGCACCCACAATGACCTTATCAAGCGTAACTCAGGCACATAAGTAGTTATATGTATTTTTGTTCCAGTCTTAATTACCCAGATAGTCCACCTGCCGTCATCTGCCCAGATTCTTTAACCTCCACACCAAAGGTAATCACTTCTAAATTTGGTTCTTCATTCTAGAATTTTTCCACTCAGCACATATTCCAGAAAGGACCTTGCTGGCTCTAATGAGCACATCGAAAACTGGAATGATTTTAGATTTTCATACAGGGTGCTTTCTACTAGTCAAAGCAATTCTTTGTGATACATTGGGTGTATCAGTCTTTTATTTCTGCTGAAGAAGAAAGGCTCCAAGAGTTCAAGGAGAGCCCTTTCCTTTTATTATGGGGAGTTAGGCAGCAGGATGACCATCATTTCTTTTCAAATGAAATCTGTCAGAAACAGGAAGATTGCTCACTTTATCTTGATGGACACATTTTCCATCTCAATTAATGTACTCTGTATTTTCAGGTCATAGATTCCTGGCCTTTCTGTGTATCTGTTGGAGAAAGTTGGAGGCAGGGAATGGAGGTTTGTGTAGCTCATCAGTTGTATTCTTCTAGTCTCAGTATCAGAATTCACTGAAGCATGTTCAGCAGATGAAAGGACTCAAGTGTCTATAAAATAAAATATTGGGAGTACAGGACCAAAAACGACTTGTCTTGATCTTGATACAAAGAACCAAATGATATTTCATAGGGGAACATTCTAGTAGGACTTCATTCTTACTGGAAGAGGGACAGGGATTGGTTATTTTTAGACACTATTCTGCAAAAGCAACCTGTTGAACAAGAAGGTGATAATGCCATTGCAAGGTTCACCTCAATGTTCAAGCAAAACAAAAATAATTTTAAAAATCATTGACAAAAGTGAAAATGCTAGAACAAACAGCAACCACAAAGTACATATTTGGTTGTGTTTCAAGCTTTATTTGGGTGGAGTAACAACGATGAAGTAACATGGGCCAACCTAAGACTCTGTTGACAAAGAGGATGGCAGCATCAAGGATGAAACAGCCTACACCTGTCCCAATCTTATTTATAAAACAGAATTAGTACGTCTTGTTTCTCTCAAGACTCCTTGCTCCCAGCTCTGTACTTAACGGTCACTTAGTGGTCTAGAAACATGGCCCAGGACAACTTATTAACAGGAATTGAGTCACTAGAGTGTCTGGACTTTATTCTACCTTCTTTTATTGTTTTGTGTTCTGATACAATATTGCCTTGTGTAGATCAATGTATATTTGCGTTTATTGTGTCATTGCATTTGATAGGATTTTGCAAATTGAAGGCCTCAAAGCTTCCCTAGGATTTGTGAGGCATCTCACTGAGCACATTGGGCTGCAGGTATTTGAAATGTTATTGAGATTATTTTCATATTTGAAGATTGAATGAATTCATAATGTCAGAAACCTATTCCTTTCTCTTCGTTGATTTCCAAAGATGAAAATAACAGCTAATACTTTTGGAAAGCTTACTATGTGCCAGACATTTTGCTGAGTGCTTTACGTTTATTCATTCAATATTAACAACTGTCTTAAGAGGTGGTCACTATCATTGTCATCATTTTGCAGATGAGGAAATGGAAGTACGGAATGATGAAGCAATTTGTGCAGGTCACATCGCTAGTCAGTGGGAGGGGTAGGCACAACTGGAACCCAGGCAGTCTGGTTCCAAAGTGTCAAAACAAACAGCATCAGTTTTTATGTTCTCGAGAAACAAATAAACTTGTTATTTGTTGATTTGTTGCTTGTGCAAATCTGAAAGTGTTACCTTCTCGAAGAAAATGTCCCTTAACAGTGGATACATCAGGACTCGGGATTTGCATGAGGTAATGTGTTCCTAGGTCCATTCTCTCTGGAAATGTTCAGTGTGTGCAGCAAGAAGGTTTCAGAGAAGAAATCTTACCCCTGCTCTGTCAGGGTGACCTCCAAATATATTAAAAGCCCAACAATTGCTTTGACCTGTGCCACTCTCGCCCTGGTGCAAACCACAATGATCCTTTATTGGGATTGATGCTGTTAGCCCCGAAATGCTCTCCCTGCTTCTACCAGTGGCCCCCTCTGTCTGTTCTTAGCAGGGCAGCTGGATCACATCATCTCCCTTCGGAACCTTCCAGTGGCTTCCTGTTCCACTCAGAACAAAAGACAAGATCCCTCCAAAAGCTTGTGTGATCTGCGCCCCCAGTCCCAACCAACATCACTTCTTTGCTACTCTTTTCCTTGCCTCCAAACCCTCCACCCACAACCTCCACTGGCTTCCAGGTGTCCCTAGGCATGCTCGAACCAGGCACCTTGTGCCTCAAGACCTTTGCACTTTGTAGTACCTCTGGTGGAAGTGTGCCTCCCCCAAGTGTTCCCCGACCCCTGATATAACATTGCCACACCTTCTACCCACCACCTCTCTATTCTGCTTCTCTGCATTATTATTCTCCTTAGTGTTTGTAATGGCCCGATAGTCGGTCTGTCTAATGTATTCGTTTATTCTTTGTCCCTGAACACTAGAGCGAGTGTACTATTTTTTCTCTGCTTTCTTTTCTAGTGTAGTCCCAGAACTGAGAATCCAGTGGGCGTTTCACAAATTGACTCAATGAACAAATGAATGCATTGTGGAGTTGTTTTGGAGAATGAAATGAACTAGCATATGGAAGACATTTAGAACAAACAGTGCTTAGCACAAAATTAGTGTTTAATAAATGTCAGATATTAATAAAATAATAATATAATAGTTATTGAATGAATGGTGCATTGAAAATTAGATACTATTACTTTATCGTGTGGTAGAAAGAGGATAATCAAGTTACAGATGTTTTCATTATTTTAATGTACATTTGCAATGGCTGCTAGAGGTGATAATCAGGGACAACACTTGTGCCATCTTTTCTTATTATCTAGAAAATGCATTACAACCCCCCCAACTCCCGGGCAGGTGAGTAGTTCTCAAACCTTGCTGAATTTGGAATCACATGGAGATCTTTTAAAAATGAATCCTAGTTCCCATCCCCTGATGTGATTGGACTCGGATATTACCTGGGCATTAGGAAATTTGTATTGCTCCACAGGTGACAGTTTGGGAATCACTGCCTTAATCTTTTCACCAAACTGACAACAGCAGGAGGAAAAGTCTTCCTCAGTCTCTCTCGCATCTGGAATTGAGAGTTAAGACAACCCTAGTTCTACAATGCATGTGACCACTAGCAAGTCATTTAGCTTCAACAAGTTTTACCTTCCTCATGTATATATCTGTTGTGGATTATGGTAAAAACTCAGAACTCAGAGTCGCCCTCCAATAGTACAATTTTCCCTTACCCACTCCTTCCCTTTTTTCCTTCCTTCCTTCTTTCCTCCCTCCCTCCCTTCCTTCCTTTGTTTCACCTGTGTATTGAAAAAAGATATTTGTTGCCAGATGTAGCTGAAGAACAGCATGTTCTGAGGTGGTGCTTTCTTATAGAGGAGACGAGAACCAAACAATGCCCACCATGCCTCTCCCAGGGACCATTCTCTCCCAGGGACACCCAGCCATGCCTATTTCAGGTGTGGGAGAAGTCAATATCAGGAGGTCGAGTTTTTGCCCAGAGGGGCCCACTGGAGGAATATCAGATATTCCCTGGTGTCCTGGTTCCCACCCCTGGCTTCCCTCGTTTTCCCTGTGTCTCAGTCCTTCCCTGCTTGGGGCCCTCTCTGAGGATCCTGCTCTAGTCAGCGGAGCTCACTCTGCACTGATTTTGCTGGTTTCCTCAAGGTCTTGAATTCTGTCTTCTGAGTGCCAGGCCTATCCATGTGATCTCTCCCCCACTGAGGTCTGCCTTCCTCTCTTCCTCCATCCCAAGTAAGGACCCCACCCCGGCAGCCTTGTCTAATCTAATCTCTGGGTCCAGACAAACACCTGCAACTTCACATAAAACAACTCTTTCCTTTTGATTCTATAACGCCACCACTCTCAGCCCATCTTTTCTAGATGTCACTGCACAGGTCTCACGTCCATGAAGCTGGCCCTTGGCTGGGTTTAATGTCCTGGTCTCTTGAAATTCTTAATCATGTTTGAGTGAGGGGTCCCATATTTTCATTTGGCAATGTCCTGCAAATTACATAACTGGCCGTGTGCACCACACAAATCAGAAGACCTGGAATAAATTCAGCTTACACCTGAGACAGGTGTGACCGCAGCCCGGTTATTTTTCCTCTCTCGGAATTTGCAAAGAGGGGTGGGTGGGATCAAACTGCTCTATCACAGAGAGGGTTTAAGGATGAAATAAGATAACAGATGAGTGTTAGCATGGGGTACACAACATGTTAATTCTTAATGAACAGTTTTCTTTTTCTTAGCATTTTACGTCTTAAACAGCAAAATCAAAAAGACTTTCTGTTTAAAAGGGATTTTAAACTTTTCTTTTCCTAGACAGTGAGATATACCTAAAGGACAGATCCTAAAGTGTTTTCATTGATCTTACCTAACTCTTGTTAATTACACAGAAAGACAGCAGGATTCCATCTTCCCTGTCTTTATTGCATTTGAACAATATATTGTTCGGATGGCATATAGAGTAGCATCTTCCCAAGTATTTTAAAATTATCTTCTTTTACTTATTGAAGAAGATTAAAGAGAGAGAACATTGAATTAAGCCTGTGTCATTGAAATAATTTTAGGTTACATTACATTAAGATTTCTAGTGTTCAAACTCATAACTCTTCCCCAAAAGAAGGCCACCTTACACAATGAGCACGAGTGAAGACTTCATTAAGTGCCATGAGAGTGGATCTGTGACCTCTGGCACATCAGCCATGGGCCCTGAGTGACAATAAGTCTCTATTTTGATCTCAGTGTCCTTATTGGAAAAATACAGATAATAATACCAACTTCATTCTCTAATTCTCAACATCATTTTTTGAAACAAAAGAGATATTTGTGGAAGCATTTTGAAAATTCTTGAATGCTATATAAATTTCAAGTTGAGATTATTGTTAAGACTTCTGAAGTGTAAGTGTTAATGAAAAGATTCATTTAAATCATTTGAAAATTTTTCCAGAAAATAAATGCCAAGAGCTAAGTTCTTAATTTCTTTGGAAAGGTGGATATAATGGTCACCAGGATAACCTGCCACCAGCAAATCGATCCACTTCAATTTTGCTGGAGCCAGAAGCCATGGATGTGAGATCTACTAAATGTCCATAACCCTCTGAGGCTATTTCTCAGCTTATCAGTTATAACTTCATCATTTTCCACAAAGAAATGTCTTTTTCTATGCTTACTAATTTAAGTATTAATTTAGAATCTACTGTGCATCAGACACTGTTCTAGGTACCTGAGATAATTCAGTGAATACAACTAAGTTCCTTGACTTCATGGAGCGATGTTCCAGTGTGGAGAGCAAAACAGTAGAAATAAGCATAAAATTAAGTTGACCTTTGAGCAATCTGGGAGTTAGAGGCACCAAGCCCCCATGCTGTCAAAAATCCACATGTAAATTTTGATGTCCCCAAAACTTCACTACTAATAGCCTACTGTTGACCAGAAGCCTTACTGATAACATAAACAATTGATTAGTACTTATTTTATGTTATATGTATTATACTCATATACTGTATTCTTCCAATAAAGTAAACTAGAGAAAAGAAAATATTATTAAGAAAATCATAAGGAAGAGTAGATATAGTAACTCTTCATTAAGTGGTAGTGGATCTTTATCAAGAGGAGTTGGTCTTGCTGTCTCAGGGGTGGCAGAGGGAAAAAAAATCTACGTGTAAGTGGACCCACACCGTTCAAATCCATGTGGTTCATGGGTCAACTGTATACTACAGCACATTGGCATGTGATTGGTACTGTGGGGAAAAAAAGTAGAAGAGGGTAAGGGGGATCAGGGATGGAAGGGAATGCAGTTGCAATCTTAAAATGTATGTCCTGGATTGTCCTTTTGAAGAAGGTCATATGTGAGCAAGACCTTGAGAGAGGTGAGAGTGGGCCACACAGATATCTGCAGGATAAGCATTCCAGCTTGGGAGAGCAGCCAGTACAAAGGCCTAAAATAGAAGCAGGACAACAAGGAGGCCACAAAAAATATGACTGTGGGTTTCCCCCACTCTTTCTCACTCTAAGGGCCTAAGTTTTGAAACTAGAGAGAACGTGATTGCCAAGCCAATGACTAATACATACATTGATGCCTCGTTTCTCTCTTATGTGCTTTCTCTTCAGTCACATGACACAGGCGATCCCATTTGATGACCCTCGGTTGGAGAGCTGCCAGATCATCCCTCCAGCTCCTCGGAAGGTGGAGATGAGAAGGGACCCAGTGCTGGGATTTGGTTTTGTGGCAGGGAGTGAAAAGCCAGTGGTTGTTCGCTCTGTTACACCAGGTAAACACCCAAACCCAGTTTTGGATCTCTCAGAACTGTCTACTGCATGCTGTCAGGATGACTACTGTTAATTTTATAAGTGACCAGGCTGTGAAGGCTAAGTGAGTTTTTCCCACACCTGGATAGAGTCAGACCGCTAGAGGGACAGAAATGGCTCCTCAAACTAGGTTTTAAACTGCCAAATTTATCATATCACTTGACTCAGAAAAATGCTTAGCCATCATCTGTAACCATGGAAATGAATGGATGCAAAGAATAAGAGGCAGGTACTGTATTATTACAGTAAGCCCATGATAAATTTCTTAGTGAAAAAAGGCAAGAAGTGGTGTTGAAGTTCCAATAGGATCTAGTCATTGAGGTAGTTGGATTATTTTGCAAATATGTACTCCACTTCCTTCCCACTAGAGGCAGAATAGAGGGAAACCCTAGCCCATTGCTTTTGAGCTGGACCAGGTGATTGACTTTGGCCAATAGCATACTAGCAAGATGGTACATGCAAAAGCTTGAATTGTGCTTATGCAATTGAGCTTGTTTCCTGGGCTTCTGCCATGGCCTAAGAACAGAGTTTTTCTGTGTGGCTGCTACCCCTTCAGCCTGAGCCCTAGGATGAACACATGTGGCAACAAGTCTTCAGCTAGGAACTAAGTACAGCCTCATCTGCAGTTTGATGCAGAACTAACTGTCCAACTGAGCCTGGCATAAATCAGCCATTCTGCAGTCATCCTAAAGACCCAAAAGCATGAGAAGAAATGATCACTGGACACCTAGTGAGTTTAGGGGAGGTTTGTTATACAGCAAGCACTGACTGAGATAGTACAGGTCAAATCTCTTAAATTCTACAATATTATCAGATAATTGATGTACTTTTTCTAAGTCATTTGTGTTAAAGTATACAGATGTTCCACTGTCAGCACAGTTGAATACAGTAGACTGTGATTGCCTTTTCATATCAGACTGCCTGAGTTTGAATCCTGCCTCTGGCCCTTGTTTGACTTTAACTTCCATGTTAACATCCCTGCATTTCAGTTTGATGTAACCTCTACACTCTCTGCATAACCAGGATCCTAATAGTATCTACTTTATAGGGCTGTGGAGAGGATGCAATAAGTTAGAAGAGTGCCAGGCACATCCTGATCATTCCACAGATGTTTATTATTATTATTGTTGTTGTTGTTGTTGTTATTGTTAATTAACTTAAGATATTTGGCCAGTTGAGTCTATCAATTAAGGGAAACAAAAGTCAACTAATGAACTGGCATACATTTTTAAAGTTGATTTAATTTTTTATTACTTTGGCATAATATGTCCCACGGCAAGAACCACAAACAATTAACCACTTTAGACTTGTGATGAGAAAAATAAGTCTCCTTTTCACTTCCACCATGTCTACCATACAACTTCTTACTCTGCTGAGTTTTTTATTTCATTAGATGCAAATAATATCTAGTTCTCTGTGTAGGATTGTTGAGCATGACACAATTGAGAATTTTATTCTCAAAACAGATGTGTTGCTTTTTATAATAATAAAATAATATATATGATTTTTAAATAAAGTACAAGCAATGTAAATAGTATAAAAAAGAAGGTAAAACAAAAACCAGCTGAACTCCTACTACCAAGAGACAACCATTACTGACATAGACATAGAGAGAACATGTGTAGTAGGCATAATTCTGTGTATATACAAACACACATATATAATGTATGTGTGTTTGTATATGCATAGAAACTTTCATCCTATAATGTGTAATATATGTTTGTATGTATGTGGGTGTACACATATTTTCTCCTAAATGGAATGATATTTGGCATGCTATTTTATAATGTTAGGATATTTTAACATCTCTGATTATAAGATTATCCAAAGTATGTGTCCTTCCAGGAACTGACTGGAGAGTAGAGTCTTGTTTTTCATTTTTCTGTATCATCTCACTGTTCCTTCAACCTCTTCCTTTCTTTGCCCTCAATTCTCCTTAGCTTCAAAGACACTAATACCTACTGTTAGACAATTTTGAGAAGAGTAGAAAAAAGTGAAAATAGGGGTCAAAGAATACTATTTCCAGTTATTTTTATGAGTGAAAATGCTTGTCAAATAAACTGTGTCTATCATAAAAATGACTCTACTGAAGTCCCAAGTGAGTTCAGTGGCGTGACCAGGTTTTTTTATACTACACAATTCAGTCTTTAGAGTAAAGGGCATGAGACAATTCTCTGAAGTCTACCACTGTTTCATATTTTGAATGAGATCGTGATTTGCTTCCTCCAAAATCCTTGATTCAAGTTGCTTGATTAAACAAGAATATTTCCATTTGATCAAAAAGCATAGGTCAAATGTACAAATATGTCCTGTTAACCTGAGAGTAGGCTCGTAGTAGAAAAGTTAATATCCATTATTCAAAGATTTACTTTGAAAGTATTTCTGTATTTGACCAGTGTTTGATTTCTAACCATTTTTTCAACTGAATTTGAGCGATTGCTTGCACATAATTCAATAAATAATTAGTTTCCCAAGTGAATTTCTGATTTTTTTATGTGTGCAAACACTGTTAAATAATATTTTCTATAACTAATATGGAGACATGTTAAAGTTTCCCCAGAAAGAAGACATATTTATGCTACAGCTTGAGTGACATATATACCTAGTGTCTGAGTGGGTAGAGAACAACTGAATTACTTTCAGCTCCATACTCTGGGTGTGAAGTGTTCATTTCAATCACTAAATAAAATAATAGCACTAATATTGAAAAGATAGCATTTCAGCTGCACTTGTCTGTCACCCAGTGTCAGACCTTTGGAAATATAGTTAAAATTATAGTATTGTATAAATATTTTGGAGGTAATGCCTACATCTAGGGCATAATTCAGGTCATTGGTTTTAGTTTTTATTTGATTACAGATGTGTGCTTCACACAGATGTGGTTTATGTATCGAGAGACCTGGCAGAGTCTCTTGGCAGACTTGGAAGAGTCCAGAAGTCCATACTGAGATTCAGTCCTACCTTCAAGCCGGTTCTTGAACCTGTGAGCCTCAGTGATCTCATATAGAAGGGATTATAGTATTCAGTGAGGTTACTAGGCAAAACATCGAGTCCATTGCCTGGTGAATAATAAATGCTCAACAAATGTTAGTTTCCTACTCCTTCCTTGGAAACAACTGTAAGAGAAAAGCAGCCGCTTTCACATCTGGGAGCTGGTGGGCCCTCACAGCTCAGTTTGGATGTCCTGTTACACGTGAGCAATTTCCCCAAATATTGACAACAGACAAGGTTACTCTGTGATTGTGATGGGTTAAGACAAAAATAAGATCCCTCTACAATCACGATGTGAGCACAAACAAACATCCAAGCACAGTTCAAACCACAAAATATGACCAAACACGCCTCCTCCCAATTGATGCTAGTGACTGCTGCTTCTTTATCCATTACATCTAGCTCTGCTTCCTTCCTCTCACCTTTTAGAAAATTACTTAGATGCTGTCCCTATTTCCAGCCAGCATCAAATCCACAAAAACCCCTATTTCCTTGAACCTTTCCCTAAAGCACCTACCACAAGACCAAGTCTTACAGAGCCTTTCTAATACCCCCTTATTGACATGTCTTACAATTTCCCACAATATGCTGTCTCCCTACTTGTATTGGGTAACTACATGCAACTTTGTTCAACTGTACCCAAGTTGGAGCTTTGGCTGTATGCCATCAACACAATTGATGGACTACCTGTCGGGAGAATTGCTTCTTCTAGTGGCCTTACTACACAAAGTATGTTCTGTTGGCCAGCAGCATCTGTAGCCCCTGGGATGTTGTGATAAATACGTCATCTCATCCTGCACTCCTGCATAGTAACAAGTTCCTCAGGTGATTCATATGCACAATACAGTGTGAGAACCACTGCTAGGCTACCAAGTCTTAACCTTGACTGTGAAGGTTTAGAAAAATGTGGATGCCTGGGTCCCACCCCCAAAGATTCTGATTTAACTGGCAAGTGTGTGGCCTGGGCCTTGGTCTTGTCTATAGAAGATCCAGATGTGGTTGGACTTTTTTTCTTTTCTTTTTTTTTTTTTTAAACTGATAGCACCATTTGTTCACCGGAATCAGGATTGGGAGAGGAGGCTTCAGATGGGTTGCCAATGGTCTCACCTGCACTCTATTCTCATTTGTCTCCAGGTGGCCCCTCAGAAGGCAAGCTGATCCCGGGAGATCAGATTGTAATGATTAATGATGAACCGGTCAGCGCTGCACCCAGGGAGCGGGTCATCGACCTGGTCAGGTGGGTGACTCATTCACCTTTGTTCTGTCCTGTCTTGATGGCTGCTGCACTGCTCTGAGGCCTCATCTGCAGAGGAAGAGCTTCTTGTAGGCCAATTTAAGGCAAAAACACAAGCCTACACATTCATATCATTGAAAATGCTGCTGATACTGACCTCTAATATAAACACACATGCTCCATTCAAAACAAAACACCTAATTGCCCACTCTGTGTTAAAGCTGAAGGTGCATATGCTTCAGCTTAAAATTTTTATGAGTCTTATAACCAAGGGTGCATTTTTTCCCTTCCAGAATTACTAACACATTGATTTTCCATAATCAGGGAGATGAAAATGCAATACCTGAATTCATCATAAGTGATGAGTAATTTTATATACATAATCTCATAGGTATACAAACATACAGTTCACTGATTTTTCATGTTTGACTAAGTGATTCATTACTGAATTTTGAGATTATCAATCAAGGTAAAAGAACAATTAGGTAAAAACTAGGACAGTTTAAAAAATACACTTGGGTTATTGGTTTAGTTTTTGTTGTAGACATAAGTAGTTTGTTATGTGATATTCTTTTTTTTTTTGAGTTGGAGTCTCACTCTGTCACCCAGACTGGAATGCAGTGGCCGCTCCCAGCCACCGCAGCCTCAACCTGCTGGGCTCCAGCGATCCTTCCGCCTCAGCCTTCCAAGTAGCTGGAACTACAGACGCATGCTACCACACCCGGCTCATTTTTGATTTATTGTAGAGATGAGGTCTTGCCAAGTTGCTCAGGCAGGTCGCGAACCTGCAGGCTCAGGCAATCCATCACCTCAGCCTCCCAAAGTGCTGGGATTACAGGCTGAGCCACCGAGCCCAGCCTGTTATGTGATATTCTTAATGGGGAACCTGAAAACATATTTTGTGTGATAGTAAAAATATTGGTCCATAATTTCCTTGGAAGAACACCAGAGTTATACTTTTACAATGAATTTAGGGTAAAAGAGGTCTTTAGAAGTTTTTCAGATTAGTCTGGGTCTATCATATGAATGGTTTCACTCGTGCTACAGCATGTTCAGGAATAAGAAGATAGGGCATTGGCCTTTTACAAACTGATCTTTTCAACCAAAATTGAAGCTGAAGTGGAGGCTATCAGAACACTTTAGAGAAGGGGATCTCCTACCATTTATGCTCATTGATAAAAGTACATCTGTACATTGGGAAGGGCATTAAGTGGAATATTTCTAAGGTCTTCCAGAGAAAGTTTCTTTCCTAAGCCTACTTCAGTTTTTGTTTCATGAAGTTCTGGATGGTCAAACATTCTTGGAAGAACTGGGAAAGGAGAAAAAAGACAGAAATAGAAAGAGAGGGAGCTCATTTTTAGGGTGACCAATCACCCCTCTTTTAGCACTTAAAAGGCCTATGTCCCAGGTAAAAACTACCTCAGTCACTGCTATGGTCTGAATATTGGTGTCCCCTCAAAGTTCATATGTTGGAACCTAATACCCAATATGATAGTATTAAGAGGTGGGACCTGATTAAGTCATGAGGGCTGAAGACTGATGCCCTTTATAAAAGAAGTTAAAGGGGACTGCCTTGCCTCTTCTGCTATGAATACACAGTGAGAAAGTGCTATCTATGAGGAATGGGGCCTTTACCACATGACTGAACCTAGCAACACATTGATGTTGGACTTCACAGCCTCCAGAACTGTGAGAAATAAATTCTTGTTACCGTATTTATAAATTACCCAGTCTAAAGTATTTCCACCCAAATAGACAAAGACGGTCACTCAACTTTAAGTCTGGGACTAATATAATGGTGCCTTCCCAGCTTGCTAGAAAAGTCATATCTGTACCCGTAGAGCATCAAAATCTCCAAAGAGTGGTCTTGCACAGGAGCAGGTACTGACACTTGTGTTCTATTCACTGTGCATCAGGAATAAGATCCGGGAATGTCTCTAATCTTTCTATGGACCAGAAATGCAAAAACAGGGGAAGACTGTATTTTAGAGCCTTTAGGAGGGAGTTGTAATGTTACCACTTGGATCACTTCTCTCTTGAGATGCATGTGTGTGTCAGCAGGGACATACCGCATCCAGGCAGGCTCTGAGCCTGCTTGTATCCTCGAGTGCTATGTTTGGGCCAGATGCCAGAAGTCACAGGGACATTTTATTTTCCCTTAGGCACACGCCTCTGTGATCAGTCCTATTGATTTCTGTGCCTGAAGGATGATAGAAGAAATAAAATATCTGTGTTTGGGTTTGCTGTGACTGAATTGCTGGCTGCAGGACAGAGACGGAGAAAAAGCTATCTAAAAGTGTGATCATTTTGTAGCAATCTTTCCAGGGGCATTCCGAAAGATTGTTTCTAAGAAAGATTTTTTTTCCTTCTGATTTAATGCATTGTGGAAGAAAATGATATCTCTGTAAGCAAAGCACTCTCTATAGAACTTTATATGTAATGGAATAAATGAACCAGTTAAAAGAGAAGGTGGCAAGCAACAGTGTGAATCCACCCTGCCATGTGCTTTTGCAAAGCCCATCAGCTAAGAAATGTTTTTTACTATTTTTAAGAGTTGAAAAAAAATAAAAATAATATTTTGTGACACATGAAAATCATATGAAATTCAAATTTCGGTATCCATAAATATTTATTGGGGTATAGTCATGTCCACTCATTTACATATTATCCATGTCTGCTTTCTTACTAACATAGCAAAGTTGAGTAGTTGCAGCAGAAACTGTCTGGCTCACAACCTTTTCACTCTCATTAAACCAAAATTTGGAAATAATGTATATTTCACTAATGAAAATGATCAAGCATTAGTATGCCTTTCCATAAGTTTAGTCATCTGTCTGCCATAATGTGTACTAACCTAAAAATTTAGCTCTTGTAAAATAATCCCCTTTTTTACTGGGCTCCTCAGCCGATATATATTTTAAGGTCTATATCTTACACAAGATAAATTCCCTTTCTGTATAATAAAAAAAATCCCATTTTCTTAGCCACTAAGGAAATTCAGAAAACACTCATCATTTTAATAACACAGTAAAACTCTCTCTTTAAAAATTGGCATCCATTTGCTTGCATTAGTGGTTTAGTTTTGTTTTGTTCTTTTTTCCCAAAAGCAGCATTTGTTCATGGATCATTTTTTGTTTCTAGATACATTTGTGTTTCTTTGTGGATTATTTTTCTTATCATTTGGTTACTCTATAATAGAATTTTTTTCCTTGAGAAAATGAAAGTTTCTTGGAGACCAATTTACTGCTATAGTAACCACATTTTTTTCATGTATTCTCAAAAAGCTATAATTGCTGCACTGAAATTAGATAAGTTCTGTTCATTTCATAGTTTTCTAAGTTGTTAACTCGAACTCATACTTTATAGTGGTTCATGAGTAAAATCTTTGAAGAATCCATGCCCCCTACAAATTACCCATTCTTTTAAAAAGTATCTAAGGATAATGTTCACTGGCTTTTCACAATTAGACAAATTAACTTAAAGCAATCTCCAAAATTTTATTTTTAAAAAGTAAAGGGTATTGTTGCTCATAGAAACATTATAAATTATGCCCCAACCTTCCAAGGCTAGCCAACCCAATTAAATTCATTTGCCTTCGTTCAGCAAACAATTACTAAAGATGAACAAACATCATGTAAGGCACTTAGCATATATAGATGTGTAGGCACAATCCTTGCCCTGAAGGAGAAGACTTTTAATTACTTGCACTATATTTATGACTGGACAAGTCTATTAGGGGTAGTGCTTAGTAGGAATGCTTGGTGAAGATAGGTGGGAATGTCAAGGGATGTTGGTGATAGTGGTGAAGAGTAGCAACAAGCTGAATGGAAGAGCAAGTTTATGCATGGGGAGGGAGTTGTAAAAGATCTTTCCTTTGACTCTGGGAACTCCAGACCTTCCTGACAGGAACTCACTTTCCAATCTGCAGATATAGAAAAATTCATTGCCTGAGTGGCTATCCTGCGCCACAGACTCAAAATTTGGTCCTACAAGGCAGCAACATAAATCCACTGGCTCCTGATAGACTGGGTGCACTAGCTTTTTGGATTAGAGACTCATTTGAGAATCTGGTAAATGCCACGGACTTCTCCCTTCAACCAGAAAACTCCAAACACATACACAGTTCTGTATGTAATATTAAAATGTTTCCTGACGCCCTGAAGCCAATCCCAGTTTTAGACTACTAGCAGCAGATTCTGAAAATGCTATCTCCCTTCCTCCTCCTTCCTGAATACTAGAAGCTAACATTGAAGAACCAAGCACATGCATACTTCGGTCTTATTCTTTTCCATCACAGTAGTGGTAGTGGAGAATCGCCCATCCCATAATAAGAATGTACAAAGATCGAACTGGAAACTAATCTCCCCTTCCCCCATCCTCTGTAATAAGGCTGCTAACTATCCCTCCATCTGCTTCCTCCCACTACCTAAGTTGATTATTTCTGTTTATCTAATTGACGAGCAGAGCTGCAGCTATTTGTCTACAGAAAGTTGCTCACATTTATCAGACATGTCACCACTTCTATACTAATATTAGAGGGCTTTCCTGGACAACAGTAGTCAAAGGAAAGATCTTTTACAACTCCCTCCCTATGCATAAACTTGCTCTTCCACTCAGCTTGTAGGGTTCTTCCAATAAGAACGTAAATGTATTAAGAAATAATAGGAGAGTGACATTAGCAAGGTTGCAAAATAAGGAGTCCTCTGCTGGTATCCCTCCAGAGCAACTGTAATTAGCAGCCATCTATAAACAAAAGTATCTTTGTGGGAGCTTTGAAATCCAGATAGGAGGTTTGCAAAACCATCTAGAGAGGAGGGTTGTTTTGAGAAGGCAGACCCACCCAGACCCACTTTCCAATCTGCAGATATAGAAAAATTCATTGCCTGTGGCAGACTCACTGGCCCAGAAACAGCCACATCCCCCTGTGGACTTGGCTATAGTCCTGTTTTTGACCTTGGTCCTACCACTAGCACCATTCATCAAAGGATCCAGGAGGAGTCATGCCTATATATGCCCTGGGTAACAAACCTGCCAACCTTGGTCCCAGCTGTGGACTCTGAATTGGCCTGTGACCTAAGTTTCAGCCTCTCTCAGCAATGGTCTGTGAAAGTCCTGCCTGACCAGGGATCTCCTGGGAGACAGGCTGGTTTATAACCCTAGAGGTAGGCCCACTGAACTTGGTCTCATAGATTTGGAAAGAGCCTCATGACTTAGCTCTAGCCTCTCTCAGCCATAGTCTGAGAGCAGTCCTGCCCACCCAGTGACTCTCTGGGACACATGTCCATCTGTGTACTCTTGGGCAGGCCTACCGACTTCAGTCTGAACATGGACCTGAAGTGGCTCCATAACCTGACTCCAACTCCTCTTTGCCATGGTCAGGAAGTTGTCTTGCCTGCCTAGGGACCCAAAGGGAGACAGGATCCTCTGTGCCCCCGAAGGTAGGCCTGCCAACCTTGGTCCTCCTGTAGATCCTAAAGCCCTTAAGAACACCTGTACCTGAATAGATTGGGGGGGGAAGAAGACCTAGCAACATTCTGGCTATGAAACTCACTTCAGCTGTAAGGACACACTTAAGCTGAAAGTGAAGAAATGGGAAAAAAAATCCTATGCAAATGGAAACCAAAAGAGAGCAGAGGTTGCTATACTTACATTAGACAAAATAGGCATTCAGACAAAATCTGTCATAAAGACAAAGAAAGTCAGTATATAATGTTAAAAGGGTAAATTCATCAAAAGGATATAACAACTATAAATAAATGTGCACCCTACATCAGCACACCTAAATATATAAAGCAAATATTAGCAGAACAGAATGGAGAAATACCAATACAATAATAGTAGGAGACTTCAATATTCCACTTTCAACAATGGACAGATCATCCAGATAGAAAAACAATAAAGAAATATTGGATATGAGCACAACACTATGGACCAAATTGACCTAACAGACATATACAGAACATTCTATCCAACAGCAGCAGAATAACCATTCTTCTCAAGTGCATACAGAACACACTCCAGGATAGACCCTTTGCTGGGTCACAAAACGTATCAAGAAGAGTGACATAAGCAAAATAGTGAAGTATGTAATTTTGGTCCCCACTCTCTCCTCCCTACCACAGAAAGTTCAACTAGCAACTATCCACAAACTAGAACATCCTTTTGAAAACCTCAACATTTAGAAACAAGCCTGAGATACCCATGTGGTACACAGAACTGAATGAAATCCCAACGAGAAGGGTGAGAGGAATGGTCTTACTATAATCATGCCACCACCACGCCAAATTGGTATAGTGCCAGATGGAGAGAATTTCCCTGGGTTCACAGTTTCTACAGGGAAAAAAGAGAACTGGAGGCAGTCATTCAGCTTCCCTGGCATTCTAAGCCACTTTTCAGGAAGCCCACTCCAGTCTCACTTCACAGGGAAAACTAGAGAAAATGGTGTTGCTTGACTACTAGGGATCAGGTAGAAACAAAGATAGTGACCAGTGTGGATCTTGGTGGTAATTCTGTGGTCCTGTCAGCTGTGGCACTCAGTCAAAGATATCAGCAAAGCTCATAGATTACCCACAAATCTGAGTGCATTGCCTTTAGAAGCACAGTGGGAAGCACAATCTAACTTGAGTCCTTAGACTGCTAGTCTCCTCGCCCAACCTCAGAACCAACCCAAATGATTCCATATGAGCAGAAAGTCTCCCAACTCTGCAGATCTCAGAGAAGTGAAGGGGATACACTGGCTTGACTTGGGGAGGCAAGAAACAGCTCCATACAGGCAAAAAGCCCACCCAATAACCCTGCCCAAGCAGGAAGACCTTTGTGAATCTCAGAGAAGTGAAAGGGCTACACTGGTTTGACCCATAAAAGCAACCAGAAACTACCCTCCACCAAAGAGTCCACCCAATAATCCCACCCAGGCAGGGAGACTTCCGCTTCTGTGCATTTTGAAGAAACATATGGGTTAGTCCTGCTTAATGTGGAGGTCAAACAGCCATTGAATTTAATCAAATGCTCACTCTGTGGTTTTACCCAGACAGGAAGACAGTTCCTAATTGCACATTTCTAAGGAGCATAGCCTCAGGTCATCCCTGTCCACTGACTCCCCCCTGCAGCCCTGCCTAACCACAGATCCAAAACAGTGGATTGCTTGACCGGGAAATGCATCTTTTGACTGGCCTGACCAGAAGCCAATGGAGAACCCATATGGTAGCTCTCCCTGACAGAAGAGCTAAGCCAGTGGTCTCACCAGTCAGTGTAGCCCAGCTAGTCACCCAATCTGACATCAGAGCAAAGGCAAAAGGCCATCCAACTAGAGAACTGACAACAAGCTCTGCCCCTCCAGGGTTGTCACCAGATGGCCCTTCCAGAATCAGGAGCTACACTAAATAGTGAAGCCCTAGCCCTGCCAAAGAATACCTGTAAAGCCCAGAAGAGGGTGATGTCTCCTCAAATATGTGGACAACAATATAAGGACATAAAGATGATGAAGAATGAGGATATCATGACATCTCCAAAGAAAGCTCCAATAATGGACCACAAAAAAATGAATATCAATGAAGTGACTGACAAAAAAATCAGAATAATACATATAAAGAAGTATGGCAAACTACAAGGATATACAGATTAAAAATTTAATGAAATTGGGCCAAAAACATGAAAAAACTAGAAGATCAACAAAGAAGTATAAACAACACAAAAGAAGCAGACAGAATACATAGAGATTAAAAAAAACACACATGACTGAAATGAAAATTTTAATAGAAAGTTTCAACAGCAGAATCAATCAAGTGGAAGAAAGAATCAGTGAGCTGGAAGACAGAACATTTGAAATTATCTGATCAGAGGAGCAAAACGAAAAAAGAATTAAAAAGAATGAAGAAAGCCTGGAGGAATTATGAGACACCATCAAGAAACCAAATCTTTGTAAAATAAGAGTTGCAGAAGGAGAAGAAATAGAAAAAAGACCAGACAGCATATATTTTAAAATAATGACTAATAAATTATATTACATAAAGCAAAAAGCTTCTGCACAGCAAAGGAAACAATCAACAAAGTGAAGAAACAACCCACTGGATGGGAGAAAATATTTGCAAACTATCCTCCTGACAAGGGATTAATAAGAAGAATATATTAGGAACTCCAACAACTCGTTTTTAAAAATCCAATTTAAAAGTGGGCAAAAGATCTGAATAAATATTTCTCCAAAGAAGATATATAGATGGCCAACAGGCATATGAAAAATACTCAACACACTAGTCATCAGAGAAATGCAAATCAAAACCACAATGAGCTATCTTACCATAGTTAAAGTGGCTTTTATCCAAAAGACAGGGAGTAACAGATGCTGGCAACAATTTGAAGAAAGGGGAACCCTTGTACATTGTTAACAAGAATTTCAATTAGTACAGCCTCTATGCAAAACAGTATAGAGGTTCCTCAAAAACTAAAAATTCAACTACCTTATCATCCAGCAATCTCACTACTGGGTATATATCCAAAAGAAAGGAAATCAATATATCAAAGAGATATCTGCACTTTCATGTTTATTGCAGGACTATTCATAATAGCAAAGATATGGTAGTGTGCATCTGTAGTCCCAGCTATTCTGGAGGCTGAGGCAGCAAGATCTCTTGAGCCTAGGAGCTCAAGGCCTGGGCAACATAGCAAGATTCCATCTCTTTAAAAAAAAAAAAAAAGAATTCTTAAAACAGAGAATCATGTCTTCCTGGAACACAAAACTTTTAAAGGTAATTTTATTGACACCTCAACAAGAAAGAAGAATAGTGATGGCATCTCAACTAATAATGATAATGAGAGTAAACATATATTACAAGTCCTTACTATATGGTAGACTTTCTGCTAACTACTTTATTCCTTAATATTAAGACTAGCTAACATTTATATGGTACTTCCTATGCCCTGTCCTGAGTACTTTTTGTGTATCAATTCATTCGCAATGGTGAATGGGTACACTAGTTACCTCTAATTTACGGGAGAGGAAACTGAGGCACAGAAAGTACATACCTAAGGTCCCACAGCTAGTGAAGTGAGTGGTGGCATGAAACCCAATCTGCTCCTGAGTGGCCACTCAACCTGCCCATCATGTGTATTCTTCCCAACAGCCCTGTGAGCAAGCACTGTTTATTGTATGCACATTGCAAAGTGGAAACTGAGGCTTGGAGAGATTGAAGCACTTGCCTACAGTCAGGACAAACAGGAAGGTGTACAATGGGAGTGGAAGAAAGCCAGTACAAATTATTGGGATCTGGTGGTCCATAGTGGGCCAAGCCTGACTTGGCACATTTTCTCCCTCATTTGGTGGGACCAGCAAATGATAGAGCTACAGTTGGGCTCTAGAACATGGGTTTTATCTCATATAACACATAGACACATTTCACTTTTGGGTTATACACAAATAGCCTGTCTCCTATCCCAAGTTTGCAAGTAGTTCCCTTGATTTTAATAGGAAGTGCTCAGGAGTACCTGCTTGTTGCAGGAGATGAGAGATTGGCAGGATTATTAAGGGCAAAATAGACTCTTTTAGAAAGAAGCCATCTAAAAATTAGATCTCAGCACATCTGTCTTTTTATCAGTCCCTCCTCATCAGTATTATAATAGAAAGTCAAATCAGATCATGTTCCAGGGACACTGTCTGCAGAAGAATACATTAGGAAGGTCACTTTCCTGCCTAATTTTAGCTGGACTTAGGTGTATCACCATGCTATTTAGTAAAATAACAAAGCAAAGAACATCTACTGAGCATCTGGCACATAAAATATGCATGGTGATATATGATATAATAAGACCTTATTATAGTAAGACCAGAAAGCAATTTCAGTGGAAATACAAAAGAAACAGCCACATGGCATGCTGACACTACAAATTGTGGTCTCACCTTATACACACTTGCAGTGTACACGTTTTCCGACAATTGCAAATTATAGAGTCTGAGGAGAAAGAGGTCAGTGATCATAGAAAATGGAAAGCATGGAAAAACATTCCAACAAGGATATGGTAGAAAAAGGGATTTGGGTGCACAGTTCTTAAAAGCTATAATACCATATAGTGATGAAAATTAATAAGAAAAATGGTTTCACCTAGATTATTTTAATGTTCTTAGATTTTAATAACCACCTCTCACTTATTCATTAAATCTCTTCACTACTGTAGATACTTTTATCCAACTCATGTGGAAAATTAATGTTGAAGATTGAAGAACCAGAATAAATTTTAAACAATGATCTCATATGGTTGACACTACTGAATGTCTTAACGTCTTACTTGTATTAAGAAAAAGAAATGGAAGGAGATAATTATTGAACCAATACCATGTTCTGTTCATTCTTTGAAACTACAGATTTACACGTAGCTGAAAAGACCAAAAAAAAAAAATCTCAGTGAGGCTATACATTTTCCCTGTGGTCAGAACATGCCCAGAACCAAAGTATAAGACTCATTCTCTAAAGATGTTCACCAGGAGGGGCTCAGGAGCTCATAGCCAAGCCTATTTTTACGGGTAACATACTAGGTGGATATAGTAGGCAAGAATGTCTGGCCACACACTCAGATGTGTAAGAAGTGTATCATTACTTATCTATGTATAATAATCTAATATTTCTTTTAAATCTTCATTCAAGTGTATGGTCAACTTATCGCACTTTTCTCAGTGCTGAGTGTACCTTTAGAGGTGTTCGTTTAATGGAAAGCGGCATTGGGGAAGTAAAGTGTATCCACTCCTTGATCATATCATTCATCTCACCAGAATTTGCTGAGATATCTTTGTGCCCATCTGGTCTGCCTTTGATCACTTGCCTAGGAAGGGAGCCACTGTGTCACATTTTGCTCACCACTGTCAACCCTCCTTTAACCACTTCCCTGTCATATTGGGTGCATTTGCCACACTGGAGCCATGATGGGATATAGATTAATCCCTGGGGCTAATTCCCTCCAGGATCTTGTTACTTTCCCAGGGTTCTGACTAGGGATGGATGTACAGGCAAATACACACTTAAATTCACAGGCACCCATGAGTTTGGGCCCTTTGCCTGCCCTGTGATTCACCCCTTTTCTCCCATCTTTACACTAGTCCTCATTCTGGGGAGAAGTAAGATTTACTCTGATTTATTAAATAACCTTAGTTTCTAGAACCTAGATATTTCTTTACTTTCTTCTGTAATAATTCCTTCCTAGGGCAATGAGCATTGTATAATCTGGCTGACCAAATGGGCAGGAAATAGAGTTTGATCAAGCAGAGTGACGGGTATGGGGATGGGAGAGTTGTCCTGCTATTCAATGAAAAGATGTGTGGGATAGAAATCAGAAAAATCTAAATTCAAATCCTACCTCTGCAATGTATGAGCTTTGTATGATTTGGGGCAAGAAACTTTATTTAATCCTCAGTTTCCTCACCTATAACATAAAGACCTACCTTATACAATTGCTATAAAAATTAGATAAACCACAGTGAGCAAAACTGTTAGCAGAATTAGAGCCCATAATCAGTTCTTGATAGAGCAAAGTTATTGTCCTCATCAAGGTTATCAGTAGCAGCAGCACCATAGCTGAATAATCGTGAGCAAATTGCTTATGTCTCAGGATCTTAGTCTCCTCGTCTATAAATGTAGCTAAGAATTCTCACTTGAAGCCTTTGTCTCGGGATTGAATGAGATAAAGTATGTAAGAGCACTTCATGAATTGTAATCATTGGGGTCGTTGTGTCAGATGCTGCGTTTCTCCTCTTAAAATTGCAGGGTAGGGTATTGGTACACAAGCCTCGGCAGAAATCTAAACTTTTAAGGATGAACATAACTTGAAAAATGATTAAAAAGCTCTGAGAGGTTGGAGTCTGCAGTGAGCCATGATTTTGCCATTGCACTTCAGCCCGGGAACAGATTTTAAAAGAAAAAGGAAAAAAACCCCTGAGACTTAGGGTTTGTAGAGGCACCCAGGCTTACACCTGGGGCGCTGGAGTCCAGAATTTGACAGTGAACTTGACTTTGGGTTCCTCAGAGTTGCATAGCTGTGTGACAACATAGTGACAGGAACAAGAGCACTTTCAATGTTTCATCATATGGGTGAAAGGAGTGTAAAGAGATTCAGGAGGCCATTGGCATGTACCCTGCTGGAGTCAAGATTAGGTTAGAAATGATCTAAATCAGGGATTAACAAATTTTACTCTGTAAAGGACCAGTTAGTAAATTTCAGACTTTGTAGACCATACGGGCTCTGTGATAACAACTGAATTCTGCTGTTGTAATACAAAAGCAGTCACAGACGATTGTTGACATGTTCCGATAAAACTTTATTTACAGAAACTAGGGGGCAGGATGGTCAGATTTAGCCCACAGGCCTTGTTTGCTGACCTCTGACCTGAACCAATGAAACTTAGAGATTTCAACCTGGTCGAGTGCAGTGGCATGCCTTAATCCCAGCACTTTGGGAGACTGTGGGATCCTGTCTATAAAAACAGAGAGAGAGAGAGAGAGAGAGAGAGAGAGAGAGAGAGAGAGAGAGAGAGAGAACTGAAGAGAAATGAAGCAGAGGCTTTTTACTAGAAATAACAATGAAGATAAAGCAAATATTATGAACTCCCTGGCCACATAAAATTCTTTTTGGAAAATGGAGAGGTAGAAAAAAATAATAAGCAAGGGTACCTGCACAATGCATATTTGTATACCTAACCCTTAACTGTACCCCACAATTTTAAAATAAAAAATATGTTAATAATAATAATAAGCAAAAAAACAAATAGATAACAATCACAGACTTTTGTGATACCTTCTGTGATCTTCCCTAATTCACCCCCTAAGTTAATTGCACCCATATATTTACCCATTGAAAAGTGCACACACTTTTATTGTAATCTATACAACACAATATTATCACTATTTGCAAACTTGTCTTTCTTTGTCACAATTCTGTGTTTCTTAATGACAATAGCCAGTATTAGGGTAGCACTAGCTGCTGTGACAGACCCAAACCTATACAAAGTTTCAATCACAACAGGAGTTTGTCAATTACACAAATTTCATAATGGATGCTCCTGATTGGTGAGCACTTTTCCTTCAGGGTAATCCAGGTATCAAACCCAGACTCCTAACCATTTTGTGGCTCTGCCATCTTTAACACAAAGCTTCTAGTTTGTCCCCGTCAGACTGGCAAAAGGGGAAGAGGATAGAACGGCACATGGAAGGGTTTTGTGGAAGGAGTGTACAGCACTTCTGCTCCTCTTCCATTGGCAAGAAACCAGCCACTTGGATGGATCTACCTGCCCAGGAAGCTAAGCATGAAGTAGCTGTGTGCCCAGACAGTGGAGGGAGCAGGTTGGCCAAGCATGTTGCCAGTCTCTGCACAAATCCTGTTTTGTTAATTATGTTAGCCTTTGTGCCTACCGCAGTGCTCAACACAAGAACTCTGAACGTGAATTTAATACTACTTGCCTTTAAAAAGACTGGTACAATTTATTTGTTATTCTTGTAATCGAATCGAAATGAGTGGGTTCATGGCTCGTCCCTTGCTTTTGCAGGTGTTGATTTTAGCCTATCACTTATCAGTGCCATTTGCTATATTACTTCCATGTGCCTCACTCTCACTAACTTCCTCGTTCTCAACCTCTTCACGTCACCTTAGATTCCGTTCATGAAATGAAGTGTTTAGTAAGTTGTTCAAATGACCATTCTGCGATTAGCCTGCCCCTGTGCTTCTTTCATCCAGTGTCAGCTTATCCAGCATATCCATAGTCACATTTATGCCCACTGACCTCTAATTTTACATTAAACTTTAATGTAAAATTTTACATTAAACATCAGTAACCTGTCTTCCCTCTGGGAAAACGCGGTGTTTATTGCCCTTTTGTGTGGGGTTTTAAGGGTTGTGTTTATGCCTCATGCACATTATTTACATGTGAACTTGCTGATAAGCAGCCTTTTTATCTTCTAACCAAATCAGCATCCAAGTGATGTAATCTCCCTGCATCCCCTTTCTGTCCTTAAGATGAAGAGATGTGGTAACTTGAAAGAGATTTGCAGCTGGGAGAGAGAAAATTAGCGTTCAACACCAGAAACTTCCAGTCTGAATATGTGACATCTTCAGAGTTCTCATCTCCCAAAAGGTTGAGAAAGGGGGCTATAGACAGTGTATGAGAAACCATTTTTAATTGTACAGGTCTGTCCTTCAATGGAAAGACATTTAACATCTGCGACACCATCCACTAAATTCTGTTGGTGATTCCCAATCCTTGGGGATGTCCCCACCCCACTGAGAACCACTGGAGAGGATTGTTATGAAATCTTTCCAGCTTAAACATACTGTGATCAGTAATATATGCATCTCAATGTTTTCTCAAAAGGATACAATTTTCAAGTCTCTATAAGATAAATGGTTCCCCAGTGGTGAGAGTGTTCCAAGATGGCAGAGCATTCATGAGATTGTTGAAAAGAGAGGAGAAGATAATGAGGCAAGTCCTGTCCCTGTTCCCAAGCAATGCTGCAGGGATCAAGGAGGTGGCAATGATCACAATCCACTTTCTCCCTGCTGGGAGTCCAGAGGGTGTGGTAACAGAGACCACCATGTTCATAAACTAAATGAGAAGACAGTGACATTTAGTTATCAATGGGATCTGTAAAAGTGTCTTGGCATATAGATCTTGGCAGAAAAAGAGTCTTTGAACAAGTAAGATGCAAAAAAATGAATTCTGTACTCCCTTGCCGCTCTTCTGCTAGCTTGTTTTTTCATGCAGTCAGAAGCTGCTGAAAGAGGCACTTGAACCAAACTTTAAAAAAATAAAAGGAAAAGGGAAGCAGTTACCATTTATTAAGCCCTCCTCTGGGCAACATCCACCAAATCTTTGCACACCTCTGTGAGTGGGGGTAATTAGATTGATTTATGGTTGAGGAAACAGGATTAGACAAGTGCTGACTGTGTACAGGACTCTCTACTAGTGAGTTCTATAAGTTGTTCAAGGTCAGTTGAGCAATACCTGATGAGGCCAGGAGGTAAACCCGAAGTCCATCTGTATATGTACTTTCTCTTACACCATGCTGCCACTCTGGGTGAGAGAAAATGAATAGAGGGATAGCAAGGTAAGTTATTAGGAAAGAAACTAGTCTCATCTATTTTCCCAGATGCAGCTCAGGGGAAGAAAAACCCTAGGCATGCTGTTAAAGGTCCAAGTTGACGATCAGCAGCCCCCTTCCAAGAACCCTTAGACAAGTGTGGACCAGTCTTCAGTGGCTGGTGTGAATTAACCACCAGAGGACCCTTCCTGAGTGTTGACAGCTGAGTAACATCCCCTGCAACCTTGCATGACTTAGATGATGGGGAAAATCTGAGATATAACTAAGAGTACATTCCCTACCAACCTGTTGGGTAAGGGCTCTGAGAAGAGACACATTATTTAGAAAAATAAGTAAATGTGTTATTTCTTACAACGAGTGTTATGGAGTAAACATCTTGTACACACTACATGATTTTTTGTTTTGATGTTGGATAAAATACAGAAGCGCGGAAAGTAGGGACTTTCTTTAGTGCCCTTTTCCACTCTGAATTGCACTTGGATTCCACATACAAATATAGGAACTCTTGTCTCTCAAATCAGACTTATTCCAAATAAGACTTCGTTTTTCCTTCAGCGTCATTGCTTATTTATATTCTATGTAGTTTAAATCAGTCTTTGTTATGCACACCAAGTTATTTATTGCTATATAATAGACATTAAAAAGCAGTTAATAAACCATTTGATAACAACTTAAAAGATATGGTACATATGTTAGACAGAAAAGTACAAAAAATTGCAAATCTTGTTATTAGACAGAAGCAATAGTAATATATTTTTATTCCAAATATGATGCCACTTTTTTAATCAATATCTTAGTTGTTATTGTTTTTTGAATTCTGAGTATTTCAAACTTAAACAACTGAAGTGAAATTTATTACCAATCCTATGTCAAACAATAAAGGACCTAGAAAACAAAAGATTTGTTATTTTTCCCCCATGTAAGAATTTATCACTGTTAAACATCCTTCTTTCCCTTTTGGCTCCTTGCTGCTGTTCTACTTATATTTTTATGAACAAAATAGTCTACATCTCTGTGTCTAATAAATGAGATTGCTTTGTGGGCTGAGCATGCTTGGATTATTACATGAAGCATGTCAGAGCTGAATTCATCACACGCTCTGAAATTCTACCCCAGGGTATTTTCATTTATACTTAATGTTAAATCAAGGATATTAGAGATGGAACAGACTGTTCTTCATTGAACACAATCAACAGTATCAGCTCACTTTGAACTACAGAAATACCATTTGGAATGTTCTTTTTGGTAGAGCACTTCAGGGTATCTGGGTAACGTGGAGCTTGATAATTTCAGAACTGAATACCCAAATACAGTAACAAAGGAAACCTCTCTTGGGATTATAATAAAAAATACCCAGATTGGAGGAAGCTTCTAAAAGTGCAAAATTTGTTTTAAAAGACCACGTTTCTTGCCCCTTTAATTTCCTGCATGTATTATGTTTCTTAAGCACAGTGAGCTACCACTTTCCATTATTCGACAAACTAATACAATATGTGGGGGGCCCTTAAAAGTAGCCTTCCCCTGTAATTTGTTTCTTTTTATCCATGAAGTCC
The DNA here is from genome assembly GCF_000164805.1 of Carlito syrichta. NCBI lineage: Eukaryota > Metazoa > Chordata > Mammalia > Primates > Tarsiidae > Carlito > Carlito syrichta. Next base: position 149,518 of record NW_007259271.1, read on the forward strand.
GTCTCCTTGGGCTCTGAAACATACAGTATGTCTTAAAAGTAGCATAGCTGTGATTAGAAAGAGCCTTTCAGGCAGAAGTGAAAGAAAGACAATCCAAAATAGCTTAAGCAAAAAAGCTTTTTACTGGTTGGCAGAACTCAAGAGGTGTGGGGTGGAGCTGCTCAGGCACAAGGGGAACAGGGTGCTGAGATCTGATGCATTCAGGAATCCTTCGTTCTCCATCTCTTGGCTTAGCCCACTTTCCTGTGTTGGTTTCTTTCTCAGGAGAGCTGTCCAAGTAGTGTAAAAATTGTAAGAGAGCATGATAGCTTAACAATCCAAGAAGACCACAATTTCCCAATAAATCCAACCAGACTTCCCAAACAGAGCTTTCACTGGCACAGTAGGGTGACTGTCCACCAGGTCTGGCTCATGTGCCTGCCCCTGAAAAAGGGGATGGGATGAGACCATCTGGATTTTCAGCAGCTGAGAAAAGGGGAGGTTGGTTCTGCAAAGGAAATTGGGTAGCCATTACTAAATGAATGAACTGAATCCTGGTCAAGCAGAGAAAACAACTGCCACTACAACTGGTCATTCATGGCTGCAGGTTGTTTTAAAAACGTTTTATTATGGACAGTTGTGAACAAGATCATAAGTTAGAGAATAGTATAGTCAACCCATGTTCTGATCACCCAACTTCTGCAAATCATCAACTCATGGCCATATACCGCACTCCACGTGCCAAGGTACTTCCCATCCTTAGAAGATATTAAAGCAAACCCTACACAGAGCATTATTTCATCTGTAATATATATTAATTCAGTATATGTCACTAAAGGATAAGCATTCTTTATAAAAAATAAAATCCTAAAGAAGGACAAAATTATGAACTTTGCAGCAAATTGGATGGATTTAGAATCTATAATAGTGATCTTTCACAGAAACAAAGAAATGAGTACTGCACATTCTCACTCATAAGTGGACCCTGAACAATTATCATAATACTATGAGAAAGGGATGGACAATAGTGGGAATCTGCTGGGGGGAGGCACACTTCATCAGTAAGGGTACCTGATCTCAAACCAGGCAAAGTGGAGACCAAAGGGAGGCCCAAATTTTACCTGTACAATGACAACTTAGATAACTAATCCTGAATTGTACACGACATCTTTAAAATAAAAAAAGTTTAAAAGCATTAAAAAAAACCCCACAATGCCATTATCATACCTTACAAATTAACAGTATTTTCTTAATATTATCAAATACACAGTCTGACAGTTACATTCATAAACTCATCCTAGAGAAAAGCACTACATACCTCATTGCTGAATATCACTATGGTCCCCCTCAAATTTCTCCCATTAGGAAGCTATGCACCAACACCAGCACCTAGTCCACCCAGCAAAGCAATTTTAGAGCTCTTTTTCTGGAATGGCCATTAAGGCTCTTATTGTGAGAATGTTGGGGTTTGAATTAGAACAATGAACAAACATTAAATTTCTTGTTAAACTTGGCAAGAGTGGACGTGAAATCAGGGACATGTTAGTTTACGTTTATGAGGATAATGCCACGAAGGAAAAAGCAGTGTCCAAATGGACTGAATGTTTTTCTGAGGGGAGAGAAAGCATCACTGATGAAGAGAGGTCAGGAGAGCCAGTAACAAGCCGAACTGATGGAAATATTGCAAAAATTCATCAAATTGTGTGTCAGGATTGTCGGCTGACTAACTATGAGTAGCATACCAGATCAAATAAACATCAATAGAGACACAGGAAAATCCTAACTGAAAATCTTGACATGAGAGAGGTGTGAGCAAAAATGTTCCCAAAGGAGCTCTTGCATCACAACAATGCACCAGCTCACACAGCACTGTCTGTGAGGGAGTTTTTAGCCAGTAAACAAATAACTGTATTGGAACACCCTCCCTATACCTGATCTTGCCCCCAATGACTCTTTTTTTTAATTCCAAAGATAAAGGAAATATTGAAAGGACAGCATTTGGATGACATTAAGGACATTAAGGGTAATATGACAACAGCTCTGATGGCCATTCCAGAAAAAGAGTTCTAAAATTTCTTTGATGGGTGGACTAAGCATTGACATTGGTGCATAGTTTCCCAAGGGGAATACTTTGAAGATGCCCATAGTGATATTCAGCAATGAGGTAGGTAGCACTTTTTCTAGGATGAGTTCACAAACTTAATTGTTGAATCTTGTTTCCAGTCGGTATTCAAATTTTTTCCATGGTCTTACAAATTAATTTCTTGTTATACAGTATTTGATCCAGATCCAAATTAAGTCCCATTTATTGTGATTTGTGACTATGTCATTTGACTCTTACATCTTTTTATTATTGTCTTTGAAAACAATTTATGTTTAGTTTTCTAAAACAGTTTTTTGTCCTGTAGAGAGTCCCAGAGCCTGAATTTTGCTGATTGCATCTCTGGGCATCACTTCACATGATCTTTTGTCCTCCTGTGTTTCCTATAAGAGTTTTATTCACTCCCTTATGGAGGGAAGGAGTGAACTTTCATCCTCCAGAGGTGTATGGCATCTGGTTGTCTCTCTCTTTGTGATGTAAGCAGCTATTGATAATATTCACCAAGATCTATTAATTCATTAATGACTACAAAACAGTAATACTCTCATTCCATCATTTCTTCAATTAGCTGAATAATTATATAAAGAAATACTATTTAGTTACCTTGGGCAACACTTCATATGATAAAACAAAACAAATATTTGATCTTGTCCCTTTATTTACCAATTTTCTTTTTTTTAAGTTAGCAGAAATTTTATTTCCAAGTTCTTCAAAGATTATTATTACAAACACAAATAAAGTATTCTTCTAAAATGGTCCCAAATTAAATCAAAGGAACACCATTAAAGTAAAATACTTGTGACATTAAGAATTATTTTAGGCTGTAATATTTTCACATTACTTTGTTTTTTACCATTTACAATGTTCTGTGGGTCACATTTTAAACATTTTCAAATATATTTAATAATGCCTTTTTTTAGTACAACCACGACTACAAAGTAGAGGAACTTAAGGATACAAAAATCAAATCTGCTTTATTCATATACAGGATGGGCAATCTAATACAGAACATAACATTAATCTTAGCTGGGCTCGCTGGCTCAGCCTGTAATCCCAGCACTTTGGGAGGCTGAGGTGAGTGAATTGCCTGAGCCCGCAGGTTCGAGACCCACCTGGGCAACTTGGCGAGCCCTCATCTCCACAATAAATCAAAAATTAGCTGAGTGTGGTAGCGTGCATATGTAGTTTCAGCTACTTGGAAGGCTGAGGTGGAAAGATCGCCGGAGCTCAGCAGGTCGAGGTTGCAGTGGTCGGGAGCGGCCACTGCACTCCAGTCTGGGTGACAGAGTGAGACTCCAACTCAAAAAAAAAAAAAAAAAAATTAATCTTTCCAAATAAGTTTGCTAAGAAACAGCTTCCATGTTTAGTGTTAAAAATAAAACAATCTTCTTATTTAGAATATCAAGACTTCATTTGATTATTAAAGCCTATTCTTCCCTTCCAATTTTTACATTCTTGCTTTCATTTAGAAATTATAAATTCATGAGAAAGGAGCAACTTTTGTTGTGGCATAAAAATCTTTTTCAGGAACGAGTTAAAAATATTCAACTTTTTTCATAAATAAAACTATTTTCCTTTTTAAAATGTAAATATACAATAAATAAAACATATATGATATTCCAGGTATAGAAACATCAGTAATTCACATATGAAAATGTGCATTTTGGCACATATGTTTATCACAGCATTGTTCACAAAAGCAAGAACGTGGAACCAACCGTGCTGCCCATCAAAAGAGGACTGGATTAAAAAAAATATGTGGTTCATATACACAGTGGAATATTACACAGCCATAAAGAAGAACAAAATCATGAACTTCGCAGCAACCTGGATGGAATTAGAGTCTATAATACTGAGTGATCTTTCACAGAAACAAAAATCTGAGTATCACATGTTCTCACTCATAAGTGGACCTTGAACAACTTCTGTAATACTATAACAGAAGGATTGACAGTAGCGGGAAACTGCGGGCGGGTGGGGAGGTGGAATTGACAGTAGTCGAGATCTACCTGGGGGGCACACCTCATCAACAAGGGTATCTGCACAATGAATATTTGTATACCTAACCCTGAATTGTACTCCACAATTTTTTTAAAAATCATTTTTTCCATGGTCTTATAAAATAATTTCTTGTAACACAGTATTTGAATCCAGATTCAAATTAAGTCCATTTATTGTGATTTGTGACTATGTCATTTGACTCTTTCATCTTTTTATTATTGTCTTTGAAAACAAGAAAATGTGCATTTTGGTATATTTGGTGGTAAGGTTTTTGTTTGTTTTAAGTATAAAGCACTTCACCAAAAACAAAAACAGCCCATTATTATTTTAAACTCTACACCTTTACCCAGTTTCCTTATTTGAGTAGAAACTCGTCAATTTCTGTAGAATTGTGGCTATAGGACCAGGACACAGAAAAGGTCTAAAATATCTAAAAGTCATTTGGCTCGAGAAAAGTGTTTTCCTGAGACTTGAAGGTAGTCGTTCATTGCTTTGTGCTTGAAGGCACTCCTCAGCAAATTTCTTTCAAGTCTTCAGAGTAAAGCACAGGATTTGGGCTTCAGGAAGGGTTGCTTTCAGCTGGAATCCCCAACCAGCAGTGCATCCTTGCAGGCATTCTTCTTGCAGTTCTGTTGAAGCCTAGCTACCACCTCAGAGACCTTGGTCCTCTCCACGCTTGCCTCCAGCTAAAGCTGCTCTACCAGGTGCTGCAGGGCACTCTAGCAGGCCCCGAAAGACATGGTGGCGGCAGCTTACCAGTTTTCAAAATGAACTGTTTTATTGGCATATTTCTAAAGGAAAAAAAAATTATGTTGTTTTTAAGTAACATTATAATAAACTCATAGATGTAAGTATATTGGATTATCTAAATCCATTGATATTATTCTTTTTTTTTTGAGTTGGAGTCTCACTCTGTCGCCCAGACTGGAGTGCCTTGGCCGCTCCCGGCCACCACAGCCTCGACCTGCTG